>NC_053124.1:35376963-35379463 GCF_010015445.1 Perca fluviatilis
GGTGTTGTGGTCGTGTGCAGGTCTGGACCTGGAGGAGAGTCTCGTCTCCGTGGCAACGACGACGACGGGCAGGCCACTGACTTCAGCAGCGGGTTCACAGACCGGGCGCCCCTCCCCTGCCGAAAGCCCGAGCTGTCGGACGCCATCGGCTCACCGCTGCACCCCTGGACGCCGGACGCCCTCTCAACCAACGAGGTTTCCAGTTTGGAAGGAGGATCGACGCTGGCAGCTGGAGGCCGGTGAGACACAAACGCTATCACCCACTAAAACGTAGGGAAGGAAATAGAAAAGTCACCAAAAACGTGAAATATTTTTAAAAATGCTGTTCAAATGAAACGAAAAACATTGGAAAAAAATGTTTTTTCAAAACCGAACAAAAATGCACCACTGATAATAGCCACGCTTTTACACAACTAGCCTACAGCGCAAGCACTCTGCTAATAGCCATCGCTTTTTACACAACTAGCCTACAGCGCCAGCCACTCGCTAATAGCCACGCTTTTACAATAACCAGCCTACAGCACGCCACTCGCAAATAGCCACGCTTTAAACGGGCCTACAGCACGCTTCCACATAGCAGGAAGCAGGATGGAGAGAACATAGCAGGGCCCAGCAGGACCCAACAGTGAGTAGGATGTAGCAGGATGTAGCAGGTTGCAGCAGGGTGAGCAGGATGTGGCAGGATGCAGCAGGGCACAGCAGGATGTAGCAGGATGCAGCAGGGCATAGCAGGATGCAGCACATGCAGCAGCAGACGCAGCAGCAGGGTCTAGGCAGGCACATAGCAGGGCGTAGCAGGTTGTAGCAGGGCCGTGAGCAGATGTAGCAGGATGTAGCAGGGCGTGAAAGCAGGATGTGGAAGCAGGATGCAGCAGGGACGAGCAGGGCATAGCAGGGCGTAGCCGCTTAATGCCACCGCTTGGGGAAGAACTACGGTGCCAGGTTGTGCAGGTTGCTGAGGAGAGTCTGCCTCTGGGTGGGCAAGATTTACCACGGTAGTGGCGACCCACGAAAGCAGCTGGGTCCACAGACTCTCGCTGCCCTTCTCCCTTGGAGCCCGAGCTGTGACGCCACGGCGCCCGCCCACACTCCTGCGCCGAGACGCCGGGCTCTGTCCACCCACGCTTCAGTCTGGCGATGATGACGCTGGGAGGCCAGAGACATACAAACGCTTACCTAATAAACGTGAGGGAAGGAAATACAGAAAAAGCACCAAAACGTAGAACATTAAAATGTAAAACTAAAATAAATCCAAAAAACATTGGAAAAATGTTTTTTTTCAAAAACCGCAACAAAAATGTGTGCACGCTACTCTGATAATAGCCACGTTTTACACAACTAGCCTACAGCGTGCTACTCTGCTAATAGCCACGTTTTACACACCAGCCTACAGCTGCCATTACTCTGCCAATAGCCACGCTTTTACAATAACCAGCCTACAGCACGCTACTCTGCAAATAGCCATCGCTTACAATAACTAGCCACGCACACAGCACGCTACTCTGCTAATAGCCACGTTTTACACAACTAGCCTACAGCGTGCTACTCTGCAAATAGCCACGTTTTACACAACTAGCCTACAGCACGCTACTCTGCAAATAGCCACGTTTTACACAACTAGCCTACAGCACGCTACTCTGCAAATAGCCACGTTTTACACAACTAGCCTACAGCGTGCTACTCTGCAAATAGCCACGTTTTACTAAAACTAGCCTACAGCATGCTACTCTGCAAATAGCCACGTTTTACTACAACTAGCCTACAGCGGGCTACTCAGCTAATAGCCACGTTTTACACAACTAGCCTACAGCACGCTACTCTGCTAATAGCCACATTTTACTACAACTAGCCTACAGCGTGCTACTCTTGTCCACAGGTGGCGCTGTAGCTGTGGCTGTCGGGGGTGCGGCAGCGGCAGTGGGGGGTGCGGCAGCAGCGGAGGCGGGGCCAACCATGCCGGCCTATTACCTGGTGAAGTGGATCACCTGGAAGGAGAAGAAGACGCCCATCATCACGCAGAGTGAGAACGGGCCCTGCCCCCTGCTGGCCATCATGAACACACTGTTCCTCCGCTGGAAGGTTTCTACATTTAGTCTATATATAATGTGTGTGTCTGTGTGTGTATATATATGTGTGTGTGTATATATGTGTATAGATAGATAGATAGATAGATAGATAGATAGATAGATAGATAGATAGATAGATAGATAGAGTAACAAAACACACAAACCAAACCGAACATGTCGACACCATGCAGTTCAATATTTTATAGCCATCAGTTACAACACACACACACACACACAGGCACACACAGGCACGCACACAGGCACAGACACAGACACACAGACAGACACACATACACAGAGACACACACACACAGATACAGAGACACACAGACACACACACGCACAGGCACAGACACACACACAGGCACACACACACACACACGCACAAACACATACACACACACACACACACACACACAGGCACAGGCACACAC
>NC_053124.1:35384463-35391963 GCF_010015445.1 Perca fluviatilis
GTGGCTTCTGTGGGGAAACTGAGCTACAACCAGCTGGTGGAGAAAATCATCGACTACAAACACTCAGCAGACAGCAGCCGAGTCAGTGAAGGTAACACACACACACACACACACACACAGAGACACACACAGACACACACACACACACACACACACACACACACAGACAGACAGACGCGCAAACACACATGAATATCTATATACTTTATTTCAACTGTGTGTGTGTGTGTGTGTGTGTGTGTGTGTGTGTGTGTGTGTGTGTGTGCGTGTGTGTGTGTGTGTGTGTGTGTGTGTGTGTGTGTGTGTGTGTCTGCAGGTCTGGTAGCAGAGCAGTTCCTAGAGTCCACAGCGACCCAGCTCTCCTATCACGGTCTGTGTGAACTCAACACGACGGCCAAGGAGGGAGAGATCTCTGTGTTCTTCAGAAACAACCACTTCAGTACCATGATCAAACACAAGGTGGAGACACACACACACACACACACACACACAAAGACACACACAGAGACACACAGACACACACAGAGATATATATATATACACACACAGACACACACATATTTTAAATTTACTTTGTTTTATTTTTAATCATTTCGATTTTTTTGTAATTTATTTCAAGTGCGTTTTTAAATAATTTAATTTCTTTTTTCTTTTTTTTGTTAATAAATTTTTATCCTGTCTCTCAGGGTCTACCTGATCCTGTTGTTAATAAAGTTTTATCCTCTCTCTCAGGCTCCCCTGTACCTGTTGTTAATAAAGTTTTTATCCTGTCTCTCAGGGCCACCTGATCCTGTTGTTAATAAAGTTTTATCCTGTCTCCTAGGGCCACCTGTACCTGTTGTTAATAAAGTCCTGTTGTTAATAAAGTTGTGTGTGTTCCAGGGCCACCTGTACCTGCTGGTGACCGACCAGGGCTTCCTGCAGGAGGACAGTCTGGTCTGGGAGTCTCTTCACAACGTCGAGGGAGACGGGAACTTCTGCGACTCCGACTTCAGGCTGTGTCATCCTCCAAGAG
Organism: Perca fluviatilis; assembly: GCF_010015445.1. Taxonomy (NCBI): domain Eukaryota; kingdom Metazoa; phylum Chordata; class Actinopteri; order Perciformes; family Percidae; genus Perca; species Perca fluviatilis. The sequence continues at coordinate 35,385,479 of NC_053124.1, forward strand.
AGCGCCGCCCGCGCATGGCATGGCCAGCGCCAGGACCAGCAGAGACAGATCGACCAGGTGAGACAGATCGACCAGGTGAGACAGGTCGACCAGGTGAGGGGAAGGGGGGGAGGGGTTCGTGAGACACGGACTAATTAATGGAAACACGTTGCATTTATTGGACTTAAAAAATACGGTTAAAAGTGTGGACCCTACACACCAGACTCCATGTAAATAATCAGGACTTTTAGTGTGTATAGAGCCAGCATATCTCCACCAGACTCCATGTAAATAATCAGGACTTTTAGGGTGTATAGAGTCAGCATATCTCCACCAGACTCCATGTAAATAATCAGGACTTTTAGCGTGTATAGAGCCAGCATATCTCCACCAGACTCCATGTAAATAATCAGGACTTTTAGCGTGTATAGAGTCAGCATATCTCCACATGTAAATGGGTGAATTAAGGGTTTATTTCAACCAAACCAGAGTGGTGATTGTTGGAACAGTGGAAAGATGAACCAAGACGGCTTTTGGTAGTTTTATTTAGTTTCTGTCCACTTAGAATGAAGTGTGTTTTACACACACAAACACAGACAGATGCACGCACACACAGACACACACAGACACACACACACAGACAGACACACACACAGACAGACAGACACACACAGACAGACAGACACACACAGACAGACAGACACACACAGACAGAGACACACAGTTCAGTTCCGACCTGCAGTCCTTAGCTGTATGTCATTCCCCCCTCTCTCTCCCACTTTCATGTCCATGCTTTCCTTTCAAAATAAAAGCCTAAAAATGACATGAATCTTAAAATAAAGAAATGAAGATTTCCAAAGAACGAAAGCTGACTGCTGTCCATGACTCGAGCCTCGTGACTGATGACTCTGTGATTGGTCCTCTCTGTGTTGCCGTTATATAGGACTACCTGGTGGCGGTGTCCCTGCAGCAGCAGCAGGGCGGGGCCCCGGGGCCCCTCAGTGACCTGGAGTTGGCCCGACAGCTCCAACAGGAAGAATACCAGCAACAGCAGCAGCAACTACAGCAGCAACAGCAACAGCAACCACAGCAACAACAAGGATCGCCTGCTGCAGCAACGCAGGTACAGGTGTATCTGAAGTCTCTTTTATATAGACCTTAGTGGTCCCCTAATACTGTATCTGAAGTCTCTTTTATATAGACCTTAGTGGTCCCCTAATACTGTATCTGAAGTCTCTTTTATATAGACCTTAGTGGCCCCCTAATACTGTATCTGAAGTCTCTTTTATATAGACCTTAGTGGTCCCCTAATACTGTATCTGAAGTCTCTTTTATATATACCCTGGTGGTCCCCTAATACTGTATCTGAAGTCTCTTTTATAGACACCTTAGTGGTCCCCTATACTGTATCTGAAGTCTATTTTATATAGACCTTAGTGGCCCCCTAATACTGTATCTGAAGTCTCTTTTATATAGGCCTTAGTGGTCCCCTAATACTGTATCTGAAGTCTCTTTTATATAGACCTTAGTGGCCCCCTAATACTGTATCTGAAGTCTCTTTTATATAGACCTTAGTGGTCCCCTAATACTGTATCTGAAGTCTCTTTTATATAGACCTTAGTGGTCCCCTAATACTGTATCTGAAGTCTCTTTATATAGGCCTTAGTGGCCCCCTAATACTGTATCTGAAGTCTCTCTTATATAGACCTTAGTGGTCCCCTAATACTGTATCTGAAGTCTCTTTATATAGGCCTTGAGTCCCCTATACTGTATCTGAAGTCTCTTTTATATAGACCTTAGTGGTCCCCTAATACTGTATCTGAAGTCTCTTTTATATAGACCTTAGTGGTCCCCTAATACTGTATCTGAAGTCTCTTTTATATAGACCTTAGTGGCCCCCTAATACTGTATCTGAAGTCTCTCTTATATAGACCTTAGTGGTCCCCTAATACTGTATCTGAAGTCCCAGGGCTCTGTTTACACCTATCACCATTTCTAGCCACTGGGGGACCAATAGACAGGCTGGGGGAACTCATATTAATTTAAAAAATGCCATGGGACCTTTTTAAGATTTAATATTAGTCAGTGAAAATGAGAATAATGATAAAAACACGATCATTCCCTCCAATATCGTGAATCATATTGCAATCGCAATAGTAGTCAAAAATCATCCCACTACATATTTTCCTCATATGGTGCAGCCCTAGCGTTCACACTGAGGTGTGTCCGTACAAATCTGGGCGGGCAGATTAGATAGTAAGATACGAATAGATTTGCACAGTTTAAATATTTGCAAAAAGGCCACAAAAACCTCGCAAGAATCGACCGAAACTTAGAAAGCAGCGCAAAAAGACTTGAAAAAAGGGACCTAAACAACACCGTATAAATACTCTGTTACGGTGCGTATTATTTGGTGCGATTTTAAGAGTTTTTTTTCCTAAAATCTTCCGACTTTATTGCTTTAAATAAACCAACCATGACCTGTTGTTGTTGTTGTTGTTGTGTGTTTGTGTAGTTGTTGTCATGGTGATGATGATGATGTCGTTGTTGTTGTGTTTGCAGGTCAGAGGTCAGGGGTCACAGCAGGGCGGAGCGGGAGAAGAGAGAAGGACTCGGACTGTGTCGTCCTATAGACTCCTTTTATTATTATTGTAATCTATTGAGACACACACAGACACACACACACATATATACACACAGACACACAGATATACACACACACAGACAGACAGACAGAGACACACACACATAGAAACACACAGACTCACACACACACTCACACAGACAGACACAGACTTACACACACAGACAAACAGAGACAGACACACACACACACACACACAGCTCGATGCCAAACCCCAGTGCTTTCTTTGATAAACAGTTTGTCTCAGACGTGATTCCGAGTTTTTGGAAAGTTTATAAGAAATGTGAGAAGGTCCCACAGAGTCTGGTGGAGCGCACACACACACACACACACACAGACACACACACACACACACACACACACACACACACACACACACACACACACACACACACACACACACACACACACACACACACACACACACAGGTACCGCTGTCTGATAGAAAGGTCTACGAGTCGCAACAAACAGCTTTATTAACGGCCAATAATTAATAATTCTCTAAAGCTTAACTGGTCCCAAATCATCCTTTTTAAGAAGAATAACTTCTGGGTGGACAGGCTGTGAGAAACTGACGAGTTAAGAGCTGAGAAATAATCCCAAATGATGCAGAATTAAGCAGAATTATCCACAAAAGTTTGTCTGTATTTGTGACTGACCTATAAAGCATTAGGGGATATTTACTGGCTGTTAATATAGAGCTGATGGCGATGGTATCTCATATATCTATGAAGGGAAACTGTTGGAAAATCCGTTAACTTAAATCTGTATTTTATGTAAAATCTCTCTTTTCTGATTGGACCAGTTTCTCCAGTAAAGGTCCGACCGGTTCTCACTCCGAACTCGTCAAGATACGGACGCCAGTGTCTCTCGGCGTCGGATAGGACGCCAAAAATCCACTTTTTTTAAAGGTGTTATATACTATATATATAATAATCCGATGAAGTAGCTCATCCAATCACATCGAAGCATTGACGTCAATGCTGCTGCTGCCAGTTCTGCCGTTGTTTACCTTTTTCTTCTTCTTCTTCTAGTCCGTAGAAAGATCAGCGTCGGTAGCCTTTGCTCGTTAGCGCCCCCGCTGTTCAGGAGAAGACCGCAACTTCATAAAAGCGATTTCAGGAACACACCGACTTATTGGGACTTTGTCTTATTCACAGTAACCCCCAGAGTTAGACGAGTCCATACATACCCTTCTCATCTCAGTGCGTGCTGTAACGCTGTCTGACGGCTCCACCGGTAGCCTAGCTTAGCACAGATCATGAAGGTAACTGGTTCCAGTAATCATACTGCTCCGAATAAGTGACAAAATAACACCAACATGTTCCTATTTACCTGTTGTGATTTGTAGAGTCACAGCGTGTACAAAAAACAAAGTAACATGAGACACAGCCATCTTCTAACCAGTAAACAAACCGGGAACTATATTCTCAGGCGGAAGAATAGTCAAAAAGTAGGGCTGCTCCCTCTTGGTGGATTAGTCGACTAATCGGTGGTTTTGATCTTAGTCAACTTAGATTTCTTTAGTCCATTAGTCATGTCTGAATCTTTTTTTCATGCTGAATGACTTATTTCCAATAAACGTACGAGCACATCTCTGGTAAACACAAGAATTAAAGTGGTGCTTTTAGCGACTCTTTGTGGAGAAACTCAGATTTACAGATCTGTCGATTAAATCAACTAATCGATTAGTCGATACGATTGAATGAGTGTTATTCTACTAAGAATTTCTTCAGTCGGGCACAGCCCTAGTGAAAAGCTGTCTGCTTTCCCCGTTTTCCACACACCTGTGTACCTGTGGCTGATGAGCTTTATGCCTTCCCAAAGGCCATGCTCCACCCAGTGCTCAAACATAAAACTGCACCTTGACATAACCAACATGGAAGCATATACAAACAAAGTGGTGAAATGGCTCCAACAATATAGTTCCCGGTTTGTTTACTGGTTAGAAGACGTCTGTGTCTCATGTTACATTGTTTTTTGTACACGCTGTGACTCTACAAATCACAACGTGTGTTTTTAAAAGCGTTATTTTGGCACTTTTGTCACTTATTCGGAGCAGTAGGATTACTGGAACCATTCACCTGCAGGTTCTGTGCTAGGCTAAGCTACCGGTGGATCCGTCAGACAGCGTTACCGCCATGGACAGTATATAATGGACCAGCAGATCCCGTTGCTCTGGACGGAGACCAGTGAAGGCTATTGGAAGCACTTTTCCGGTGATGGCCAGCTTTACTGAGCAGCCTCCAACTGAGAGAGACAACGTAAATGTGACGTGAGCAACCTGTCTGAAAGTTGGAAGTCTTCTGGTAGCTCTGCCGAGAGAAATCTCAATCATTCCCAATCTTACAGAGACGGAGAGCGTAGGTATATGTAAGGAGATAACATAGGCACAGGCTAATTATTGCTAACTAAAATGCTAGTTAACATTAGTAATTAAACCTAAACAGTTAATGGAAGTCCAAACTGCCTGTGAGCTTCTCCTGTACTATACGGTAATTCCTCTACTGTGTGACAGTAAGTCTCGTGGTTATGACCCAATCGTTAGCCTATTGTTATAAAAGCGTCTGCTACGGAGCCATAACGTGAGGTACAAGGTAATGGAGCCTTTTATACATTGTCGTGTTTCTTTAGAAATAAACAACGGACAAATAGAGTCTTTAAACGCTTCAGATGTAAAGTTATTCTCTGTCAAAGTGACGTCAAAATGAATGGGAGTCAATGGGATGCTAACGGGAGGTCATGTCTTTGTAGCATCAAAATGGCGCCATAGGAGGTTTGAGTTCTGAAGAGAAGCTTACCCCCCCCTTGGTTACAGCACGCACTGAGATGAGACTGGTCTGTATGGACTTATCTAACTCTGGGGGATACGGTGAATAAGATAAAGTCCCAATAAATTGGCGTGTAACTTTTTGGACCAACTCGGGGAGACCGATCAGCCCAACTGACCTTTTCTAGCTGACGGTCGGCCGCCTGGTCACTGCCAACTTCCACTGCTTCGATATCAGTCGGGTCGAAATTTTACAGGCCTATCCTTTCCTAACATTGACTTTTGTCATTTCTGGCCTATCCTTTCCATGTTCCCACATTTCAAAATAAGGGCCTGTGTTCCCACATTTCCTTTTGTATCAGATTTTATCCCCCCTTTCTCCCAATTTGGTAGCCAATTACACCCAACCTATTATCCAGTAGCAATGGACTACAGATGGCATGTAACCCTAACCCTAACATAGGTGTGTAAGCAGCTTTATCGATCAATAATGACGCCCAAAGTCACCTGACCCGGCATGTCACGCCGATGGGAGTGAGAACGTAGTTCCTGCGTTCCGCCAACGATTACAAATGTCGGACCGGTTCTGGTGAAACTGTTCCGGTCCAAACGAGCCGCTTCACTGCAGAGGGAACTTTTAAACCGGGAACGGTAACATCACCGTTAAAAGGAATCAATAGAATTATATAAAGTCCCGTCAGATTTTCACTGGTTTTTGTTTCCCAGCAGGTTTTAAATGTCGAAAAGTTGCTCATTTTGTTAAAAGGTGCTGTCGTTACCCGATCGTTTGCCATGCGTTCCCCGCCCCGGCCTCCACCGGAAGCTAACGTTAGTTTAGCTAACAGCTAATTCGGCTAACCGCTAGCCGACAGCTAGATTCAGTCTAAAATAACGTTAAGTCAAACTTAATGGGAGAGCAGGCTACAGCTACATTAAGACTTTACAGTAATAACAATAAAGACGAAGTGTTGAGTGATTGTATTTTAAATGTGCACAAGTAAAGTAGAACTGACGTAACAGCTGTTATATGGTTTACGGTTATTTTATATTTCAAGTTTTATTTTGAGGGTCTTTTAAAGTTATTACATGCT
>NC_053124.1:35396963-35501963 GCF_010015445.1 Perca fluviatilis
CACAGCTTCGATGGTTCCCCGCTTCCCCCTCCTGAGGTGGCGAACGGTTTTCCAGAAGCACCTTGGTGCCGACCGAAAGTCCTTCTCCATGTCTTCTCCAAACTTCTCCCACACCCGCTGCTTTGCCTCTTTCACAGCAGAGGCTGCAGCCCTTCGGGCCCTTCGGTACCCTGCAACTGCCTCCGGAGTCCTCTGGGATAACATATCCCGGAAAGACTCCTTCTTCAGTCGGACGGCTTACCTGACCACCGGTGTCCACCATGGTGTTCGTGAGTTACCGCCCCTTGAGGCACCTAAGACCCTAAGACCACAGCTCCTCGCCACAGCTTCAGCAATGGAAACTTTGAACATTGTCCACTCGGGTTCAATGCCCCCAGCCTCCACAGGGATGCACGAAAAGCTCCGCCGGAGGTGTGAGTTGAAAGTCTGTCGTACAGGGCCTCCCTCCAGACGTTCCCAATTTACCCACACTAACCGTTTGGGCTTACCAGGTCTGTCCAGAGTCTTCCCCACCCCTGACCCAACTCACCACCAGATGGTGATCGGGTTGACAGCTCCGGCCCTCTTCACCCGAGTGTCCAAAACATACGGCCTCAGATCAGATGAAACGATTATAAAATAGATCATTGACCTTTGGCCTAGGGTGCTCTGGTACCAAGTACACTTATGAGCATCCCTATGTTCGAACATGGTGTTTGTTATAGACAATCCATGACTAGCACAGAAGTCCAACAACAATCAACCACTCTGGTTTAGATCAGGGAGGCCGTTCCTCCCAATCACGCCTCTCCATGTATTTTCCGTGAACCATCACCTTATTGTGGTGGAGAGGTTTGTGTGTCTCTGTGAACCTGAGGGCTGTGTTGTCTGGAGCTTTGTGCTCCTGGTAGGGTCTCCCACGGCAAAGTGGTCTCAGGTGAGGGGTCAGACAAAGAATGGTTAAAAAACCCTACGAATAAACGAGGTACAGATGGAGTGACCCTGCCCGGAGGAAGCCCGGGGCCCCCGTCTGGAGCCAGGCCCAGACGGCGGGCTCGTCGGCGAGCGCCTGGTGACCGGGTTTGCCACGGAGCCCGGCCGGGCACAGGCCAAAAAAGCTACGTGGCTCCCATCTCTCCAGCCCATGGGCCCACCACCTGTGGGAGGAACCGCTGCTACACGGGTGGCAGTGAAGGTCAGGGGCCTCGACGGACCAGACCCTGGCAGCAGACGCTGGCTCTGGGGACGTGGAACGTCACCTCTCTGTGGGGGAAGGAGCCGGAACTGGTGCGGGAGGTGGAGCGCTACCGGTTAGATCTGGTGGGGCTTACCTCTACACACAGTCTTGGTTCTGGAACCATACTCCTGGATAGGGGTTGGACTCTTTGTATAGTTGTGATGGCCAAATGAAGCTTCATGAAGCATTGTCTTTATTTTCCCGAGCCCACTAGATGGCACTCTTTGTTCAACAAAGAACATGAGAATACACTGAATTGCAATGCCTAAGGCCTTTCTCTTAAAACCAAGACCGCTATCTAGTGGGCTCAGAAAATAAAGAAAATGGTTCATTTGGCCATCACTATAGTATAGTATGTCAAAGAAAGTGATAAAAAGTCATAGTATATTGATAAAGTCATAGTTTAGTATGTTGGAAAAATTCATAAAAAAGTCATAGTATAGTATGTCAAAAAAAGTGATAAAAAGTCATAGTATAGTATAAAGTCAAAAAGTGATAAAAAGTCATAGTATAGTATGTCGGAAAAATTCATAAAAAAGTCATAGTATAGTATGTCGAAAAAATTCATAAAAAAAGTAATAGTATAGTATGTCGAAAAAAAGTCATAGTATAGTATGTCAATAAAAAATTATAAAAAAGTCATAGTATAGTATGTCGAAAAAATTCATAAAAAAGTCATAGTATAGCATGTCAAAAAAAGTTATAAAAAAGTCATATTATAGTACAGTACAGGCCAAAAGTTTGGACACACCTTTTCATTCAATGTGTTTCTATATTTTCATGACTATTTACATTTTAGATTCTCACTGAAGGCATCAAAACTATGAATGAACACATATGGAATTATGTACTTAATAAAAAAGTGTGAAATAACTGAAAACATCACCCTGGAATGAAGACAGGAAGAAAAGACTTTGTTCATGAAACAGCCACCCTTTGCTTTTTTTGATAACTCTGTAAACCCTTTGTGTTCTCTCAATGAGCTTCATGAGGTAGTCACCTGAAATGGTTTTACCTTCACAGGTCTGCTTTGTCTTTGGATTAATTAGTATTAATAAAAAACTTTTGGCCTGTACTGTATATATATATATATATATATATATATATATATATATATATATATATTAGTGCTGTCAAACGATTAAAATATTTAATCGCGATTAATCGCATTAATGTCATAGTTAACTCACGATTAATCGCAATTAATCTCACATTTCTATCTATTCTAAATGTGCCTTGATTTCTTTTTGTCCCATTATATTTTTTCATTTTAATGCTCTTATCAACATGGAAAAGTGGATCGGCTTGCTTTGTGCAAATGTTATTTTTTTTTTATTGAAAACAACATTGGCATATACGTAGTGTTCAATTTCACACTAACATTCTCACTTGGAACTAATAATCTGTCACATAATGTAACACTGTTACAGGGCTCCAGACTAACTGTTTTCACTAGGAGCACAGTGGCCTCCAACTGAAAATGTAGGGGCACAACCAGAAGATTTAGGGACACATACCGTAAATCAACATGCTAACCAAATATTCACATGTATACTAATTTCCACTGTATTACTAATAAATACTTTGATAATAGATGCAGAAATTACAATGTGCTCTTTCAAAGTCAGTGTCACTTTTGAAGATGCAACATATAAGGTAAACTGACAGCCCCATCGCTGTCATGACAGTAAAAATATATATATATATATATATATATATATATTTTGTTTATTATTGTATTTGTATAAAGTTTTATTTTCATTAATGTTTCATGTAAAGCACTTTGAATTGCCTTGTTTCTGAAAGGTGCTGTTATCTGTAAAGTTGCCTTGCCTTACAACCTCAGCCTGTCAGTCAGTCCCCAGGGTCAGAAACCACTGTGCCTGTCTGCTCGTCTCCGAGGAAGTGTAACATCAACAGCACCGTGACCGCGTTTGGCTCGCCATTAATATCATATCGCAGGAAAAGCTGTCTGGGTGAAGTTATGAAAAACTGTAACCACACTTGAAACCACTTCATCTGCATCGCCGTGACTGTGTGTGCGGCTGCAGCGTGTGTCTGTTTTGTTTCCGGTCTGTTATGACCACGCCAAAACCTGCCCTTCAATCACTACTATTGGCCAGGCGTCCAAGGTAACGTAACCCCATTGGTTCAGGTCCTGTCCCCTGACCAATCGGCTATCCTAACGACCCCCGTAGGGTGGGTCTTGGCGTCCTTTGCTTCCTAGCTAGATCCGAAAGAACATTAATCCTTCTTTAACTGTCTATGCGTTAATTGCGCGATAAAAAACTTGTAGGCGTTAAATGGGTTTGGATTAACGCCGTTAATAACGCGTTTAACTGACAGCACTAGTATCTACAGTGCCTTGCGAAAGTATTCGGCCCCCTTGAACTTTTTGACCTTTTGCCACATTTCAGGCTTCAAACATAAAGATATAAAACTGTAATTTTTTGTGAAGAATCAACAACAAGTGGGACACAATCATGAAGTGGAACGAAATTTATTGGATATTTCAAACCTTTTTAACAAATCAAAAAACTGAAAAATTGGGTGTGCAAAATTATTCAGCCCCCTTCAGTTAATACTTTGCAGCGCCACCTTTTGCTGCGATTACAGCTGTAAGTCGCTTGGGGTATGTCTCTATCAGTTTTGCACATCGAGAGACTGACATTTTTGCCCATTCCTCCTTACAAAACAGCTCAAGCTCAGTGAGGTTGGATGGAGAGCAGTTTTCAGCAGATGCCATCAGGACCAGTTTTCAGTTCTTTCCACAGATTCTCGATTGGATTCAGGTCTGGACTTTGACTTGGCCATTCTAATACCTGGATATGTTTATTTGTGAACCATTCCATTGTAGATTTTGCTTTATGTTTTGGATCATTGTCTTGTTGGAAGACAAATCTCCGTCCCAGTCTCAGGTCTTTTGCAGACTCCATCAGGTTTTCTTCCAGAATGGTCCTGTATTTGGCTCCATCCATCTTCCCATCAATTTTAACCATCTTCCCTGTCCCTGCTGAAGAAAAGCAGGACCAAACCATGATGCTGCCACCACCATGTTTGACAGTGGGGATGGTGTGTTCAGGGTGATGAGCTGTGTTGCTTTTACGCCAAAAAGTTCGATTTTGGTTTCATCTGACCAGAGCACCTTCTTCCACATGTTTGGTGTGTCTCCCAGGTGGCTTGTGGCAAACTTTAAACGATACTTTTTATGGATATCTTTAAGAAATGGCTTTCTTCTTGCCACTCTTCCATAAAGGCCAGATTTGTGCAGTATACGACTGATTGTTGTCCTATGGACAGAGTCTCCCACCTCAGCTGTAGATCTCTGCAGTTCATCCAGAGTGATCATGGGCCTCTTGGCTGCATCTCTGATCAGTCTTCTCATTGTATGAGCTGAAAGTTTAGAGGGACGGCCGGGTCTTCGTAGATTTGCAGTGGTCTGATACTCCTTCCATTTCAATATTATCGCTTGCACAGTGCTCCTTGGGATGTTTAAAACTTGGGAAATCTTTTTGTATCCAAATCCGGCTTTAAACTTCTCCACAACAGTATCTCGGACCTGCCTGGTGTGTTCCTTGTTCTTCATGATGCTCTCTGCGCTTTAAACGGACCTCTGAGACTATCACAGAGCAGGTGCATTTATACGGAGACTTGATTACACACAGCTGGATTCTATTTATCATCATTAGTCATTTAGGTCAACATTGGATCATTCAGAGATCCTCACTGAACTTCTGAGAGAGTTTGCTGCACTGAAAAGTAAAAGGGCTGAATAATTTTGCAGCCCCAATTTTTCAGTTTTTTTCTTTAAAAGTTTGAAATATCCAATAAATTTCGTTCCACTTCATTATTGTGTCCCACTTGTTGTTGATTCGTCACAAAAAATTACAGTTTTATATCTTTATGTTTGAAGCCTGAAATGTGGCAAAAGGTCGAAAAGTTCAAGGGGGCCGAATACTTTCGCAAGGCACTGTATATATAAGCCTGAAAATATTGTAAGCAAATTAATAACATAACTAATTACACTGGTCGGACTGTTCAGACTGAACACTTTTCAATACTCATCTGGATTGAAGCAGCAAACATTCAGTGTAAGAGTAAAAAAATGACAATATTATTTATAATACGTTTATTTGATTCACAGCTACTCCATATAGTGTTTTTGCCTTTAAGGGTTATCAACCTATTGGTAATTATTCTGCTGCTTGTACCTACGAACTGAAATCCATCTGAAACAAACTAAACTGGAATTAAATGAAGAAGAAGTCAGAAGATATTACAGTTGTGTAATGGCAAAATTAAAATTAAGCATGATTCTTTTATATTCCTATTTCTGTTTTAGTTTCGCTCTCGATGCTGAAAGTGAGTTTATCTCATTCTCACATGTTGACTCTGATTCTCACTAAACTACCGTGAGAAGATCGGAGCAGACTTTGTCATTTTTAAGTCCCAAAAAGGCCATCGCCGTCTAAACGAAAGGCACATCTGATAAAATATTTTGTCGTGTATACAGGGCCTAAGTTTCACTCAGGTGTTTGAGAGAGATAAGAACCAGTTATTGTTAAGGTCACTTTATATTTTACTCTGATTCTGTCAAGGGCTGAGTTAAATTATTGTCAACAATATAAACTTTCATTCATCTTAATGAAGAGATATTTCTATAATTTTTAGACATGTATTTTACCTAAAGGTGTCATATTATTCAAGTAATAGTATGAGTGACTCATGTGCCTCTCTGTGTGTATGTGCTCGTTGCAAAAGAAACTGTGTGCAGTCAATTGAGGAAGAGGTTCAAGGAATTTCCCTGATGGACAGAAAGTTAAGCTGAGTCATAAAACTGGTTTACACCTTCATGGCTTAAAGGTGCAGATAATCAGGAACACAGGAAAGGTCACGAAAAGGGGAAGAGGAAGAAAAGCACGCTGGCTTGCATACTGCAAAATGCACCTGGGTGCATGAGGACACATTTTAGGCATTCTGCATTTGACATTATATGTATTGGGATATACTATATCTTTCCCTGTCATACTAATGGTAGTATGGGCATTGCAACACACCCAGTCTCTCTCTCAAAGCGCTCCTCTTCCAGGAATGAAGCAGAACTTGATAACCCATCCATCCTCTTCTGCTCCACTCTGTGCACATATTTACTTGTTCCCTCCCCTTCAGAGCTACAGTTTGCAGATGGGTGTAACCAACTTACTGGGGGAAGTACAACAGCGTATCACATGCTGTTATTACATCAGAGCTCACTCAAGACAGTAAGACAGTCGTTGTCACTGAGCGAGAGGTGAAATGGCGCAGAAAGGAGTTCAGCTGGACCGGGAAACCTTCTCTTGTTCTATCTGTCTGGATCTAATGAAGGATCCGGTGACTATTAACTGTGGACACAGCTACTGCATGAACTGTATTAAAAGTCACTGGGATGAAGAGGATTGTAAGTACAGCTACAGCTGCCCTGAGTGCAGGAAGATGTTCACACCGAGGCCTGTCCTGCTGAAAAACACCATGTTGGCAGCTTTAGTGGAGGAGCTGAAGAAGACTGGACTCCAATCTGCTCCTGCTGATCACTGCTATGCTGGAGCTGAAGATGTGGCCTGTGATGTCTGCACCGGGAGAAAACTCAAAGCCATCAAGTCCTGTCTGCAATGTCTGGTCTCTTATTGTGAGAAACACCTTCAGCCTCATTACGATGTAGCTCAGTTAAAGAAACACAAGCTGGTGGAGCCGTCCAAGAAGCTCCAGGAGAACGTCTGCTCTCGTCATGATGAGGTAATGAAGATGTTCTGCCGTAATGATCAGCAGCTTATCTGTTATCTCTGCTCCGTGGACGAACATAAAGGCCACGACACAGTCTCAGCTGCAGCAGAAAGGACTGAGAGGCAGAAAAAGCTCGAGGTGAGTCGACAGACCATCCAGCAGAGAATCCAGGACAGAGAGAAAGATGTGAAGCTGCTTCGACAGCAGGCGGAGGCCATCGATCGCGCCGCCGATAAAGCAGTGGAGGACAGCGAGAAGATCTTCACCGAGCTGATCCGTCTCCTGGAGAAAAGAAGCTCTGATGTGAAGCAGCAGGTCAGATCCCAGCAGAAAAGGGAAGAGAGTCGAGTCAGAGAGCTTCAGGAGGAGCTGGAGCAGGAGATCACTGAGCTGAAGAGGGAAGATGCTGAGCTGAAGAAGCTCTCACACACAGAGGATCACAGCCAGTTTCTACACAACTACCCCTCACTGTCACCACTCAGCCAATCAGCATCCAGAATCCATATCCGTCCTCTTAGCTGCTTTGAGGACGTGACAGCGGCAGTGTCAGAAGTCAGAGATAAACTACAGGACGTCCTGAGAGAGAAGAGGACAAAAGTCTCACTGACAGGGACTGAAGTGGACGTTTTACTGCCACAACCAGAGCCCAAGACCAGAGCTGGATTCTTAAAATATTCACGTGAAATCACACTGGATCCAAATACAGCAAACACACGGCTGTTATTATCTGAGGGGAACAGGAAAGCAACAGTCATGAGACAACATCAGTCTTATTCTAGTCACCCAGACAGATTCACTGACTGGTGTCAGGTCCTGAGTAGAGAGAGTCTGACTGGACGTTGTTACTGGGAGGTGGAGAGGAGAGGAGGAGTTTATGTAGCAGTCGCATACAAGAATATCAGCAGAGAAGGGGGGTCGGATGAATGTGGATTTGGACGAAATGACAAATCTTGGATGTTAGATTGTTACAACAACAGTTATACATGTTGGTCCAACAATGTCCAAACTCCCGTCTCAGGTCCTGTGTCCTCCAGAGTAGGAGTGTACCTGGATCACAGTGCAGGTATTCTGTCCTTCTACAGCGTCTCTGAAACGATGACTCTCCTCCACAGAGTCCAGACCACATTCACTCAGCCCCTCTATGCTGGACTAATGCTTTATGGTTCTTATGGAGACTCTGCTGAGTTGTGTAAACTGAAATAGACAGAAGTCATTTAGGGGTTAAATTCTGTCATTCTGAGTCATTTAAAAAAAAAAGAAAAAAAAGAAAACTTCTCTAAATTGCAGCTTGTTAAATGAGAATATTTTCTGGTTCCTTCACTCTTCAAGGATTTTTTCTGCATTTGATGCTTTTTTTAAGTTTTTGACGCATTCAAGGCTTTTGTTGATGCTTTTTGATAAATTTTCAATGTTTTTTTTATCGTGGTTTTTATTGAAAGCTTTTTGACGCTCGCTTGCTACAACACACACACATGGACACATACACACACAATGACACACACACACACACCCTCTCACACACACACAAACTGCTTAGTTGTGTAAACTGAAATAGTGAGAAGTCATTTAAGGGTTAAATTCTGTGTTTTAACTCTTAAATAATATAATAATTATTTCGTCTCCATGTTTGTAGCTGAGAGCTGATTGTTGTGACTTTCTATTTTTTTGATGTTTTTCATGTTTACACGTTTGTTGCTTTTATTAAAGTTTTTTGTCACTTTCTTCGACATGTATTTGCTTTTCTAACCGTTTGTGTTTTTAGCGTGTTCATTAGCGCCCTGTCCCGCGTGACACGTTTACTAAACCCAACCCGTCAACATGCGTCCAGATACCACGCCACTTGGCGTTAGAAAGTGGGCGTGTATGTTTAGGTGAAGTCATGATGTCATGTTGTTAGTTTCTGTTCCACTGCATGGCTCTGAAGAGAGAAAGCACCAGACCTTCTTTATCCTGCACACTTTGTTCTCTTTGGGGACATTTTGTAAAGATATCTAGATTTACATTTATTTGTTTTGGTGGACCAAAATGTTGTTGTCATAATCATAATCAATAAGTCATTCTTCTCTTTTCCATAGCTGAGATTCTGGTTCTGTGTGGATGAAGTGAATGTGTTGATGAGATCATTGAACAAGAGTCTTTGAACAGACTTTACTGATGGGATGTGGGAACAAACTGAAGCTTTACCTGATGAATAAACTAACATGAACAAAGTCTTTTCTTCCTGTCTTCATTCCAGGGTTTTTATACAAAGCTGACGGAGAAAATGTGAAACTGATATGATAGTAGAACTGAGGCACTTTTCCTCCTGAAACACCACAAAGTACAGTGTTCATGTTTAGAGTCAGTCAGTCTCTGTCCTTTCAACTTTCCTCACTGAAACTACTCCGTCACAGAGAAATCAGCAGAGTTTTCTATCGATTGTTCACAACATTTAGTAGTGTGTGTTAGAGCATTTCAATCATAGATATAGAACAATAGATATGACATGTAATTCTGACTTGCCACTCCAGGATGGAAGCACTTGGTGGCCATCTTACCAGGGTTAAGTTTTAGAATTGCTTCCATTGGAATTAATGGGGAAAGAGGCTCATGTTGTCTTTATTATCCTAATATTTTTCTACCAATACATCAATAGTGTTTTAATTCAAAGTAATGACTGTAAGACAACTGTGCCTTTCTAGAAAGAATAAAAAAATAGAGATTGTACGGCGGCCCTGAAGTGCAAATCACGACAGCAAATAGGAAAACACGACAACAAATCACAAAACACAACGGCAAATATGAAAACACGACAACAAATCACAAAACACAACGGCAAATGTGAAAACACTTCAACAAATCATAAAGCACAACGGCAAATAAGAAAACAAAACGGCAAATATGAAAACACTTCAACAAATCATAAAGCACAACGGCAAATAGGAAAACAAAACGACAAATAGGAAAACACTTCAACAAATCGTGAAGCACAACGGCAAATAGGAAAACAAAACGACAAATAGGAAAACACTTCAACAAATCATGAAGCACAACGGCAAATAGGAAAACACTTCAACAAATCCAAAACACAACGACATTACTTCTACGAGGAAAGGTGGGGCCTATCTAGGAGGAGGGGGACCCTCCTGATTGGACAGACAGACTGTCTGTCTTTGGCCTCCAAATCACCCACAATCCTATGCGCGCGCGCGTTCCTCGTTAAAAAAACAATGGCGGACCTAAGCGGGGCATCGCTGATGGCACAAGTATCATTTAAATGTAAGTATATTTAGTGTTTGCAGTACATGTGTTATCACAGTTAATGTGTTACATCAATGTAAAGCTTAAAGCTTTTATGCTGGTACAAATTGCTGTTACAATTATGTAGATACACGAGCCCACGTTACGCTAACTGAACCTATCAACTAGCTAACATTTAGGCTGTTAGCTAGCTGGGTTGCTGTCTTTAAGCCATTTGTGTTCGTAAAGTTTAATGTCCGGGATTTGTTTCATCTGTTTTTATAAGCCGTTACTGTATATGCGATAACGTTAGCAGAGATTTAGAAATCGGTGTGTTTATCAGGTGTAGCTGCAGGATGGCTAGTGTTATTCGGGGCACAGGGAAAGTAAAAATAAATCGCTATTTTGTACCAGTAAAAAGGCTAAAAATATCACCAAACTTCAACGGTAGCATAATAGGGGTCCCTAGCTACATGTTAACAGAAGCATTGAGAACTTTTGTAAGTGTACAGACAGTTTATTGAACAAAGAGCTGCGCGGGAGCTCCGTTGAAAGGGCTACGATAGGCGAGTAGTCAATGCGCTAACCACGCGTCGTACTTTGGGGAACTGGTGGTGTACCTGGGACATTGTGAAGCTATGGCCAACGGACAGGAGTGTCTGTGTTGCATGGAGTGGGACCTGTTAGCGTCGCAACACCTAAGAGTGTTTTGTACAGTCTGAAGATGTTCCCTCTGATAAACAGGGCTGTACTTACCTACTAGCTACTACTGGTAGCTCACTCTTTCTCTCGTAGCCCTTTCATGGAGCTCCCGCAGCTCTTCGTTCAATAAACTGTCTGTACACTTACAAATGCTTCTGTTAACATGTAGGGACCCTTATTATGCTACCATTTAATGATATGAGCATTTTAATGGTACAAAATAGCGATTTGTTTTTACTTTCCCCTGTGCACCGAATACTAGCGTTGTAAGCTAATCAGCGGTCCGCTACTAGCTTTCAAGCTACAAACACATTCGGATTGAAAACATGTCCCACAGAACGACAGAGTGGGTACACATCTGTTAGTAACCCCTAGGTTCGTTTTTGCGCCGGAATTTTCCTTAAACTTCACTTGCAACGTTAAATGAAAGCTAAAATGTATGTGTAGTTTCCCATGTAACAAGTATAACGTTCCATTATAGCATTCATAACGGTAAATATCTTTTTCTTGTGTTTGCTGTCTTTTAACAGGGGACTAAGGAACAAACTGAGGCTGCCCTAGCATCACCAGAAGGGAGACATGAGGAGGAGAGGGAAAGCAAAAGACAAGCAGGGAGACAGAGGCTACTGGAACACTGGACGAAATGGTAAAAAAATCCAGTAACTAAAACGATGTTTGCTGTTCATAAATGTTGTTAAGAGCTAGCTAGCTACCAATCACCACTTACTGACATCTCAGCCGGTCTGTTAACAGTTGCTAGGCAACGTAACTAGCTAGCCAGCTAGTTCACCAACTTTTATGTATTTATAGTTAAAAAAAGAAGAGAAAAATACACTATCTACTCCTACTGAAGTGTGGAAAGTGATGGCAGCCTCCTGGGTCTCTTTGGTCCTTCTGGTAAAGCAGTTAGGTGCTGCACAGCTGACAACCATACTTTTTGCCATAGGTGACAATTGTAAACAGTACCCTAGTAAGATGGCGGACAGTTATGCCATAAGTTATGACGTCATGTCATATCTATTGTTCTATATCTATGATTTCAATAGTGTATGATCTATTCATGAATATCAGTCACATGACCTTTTACGTCATCACACTCTTTTCCAACTGACTGTCGCCATCTTGAGTACCTACCGGCTGGGCGGGGCCGTGGGCGGAGTGAGTACCAACCGTAACAACTGACAAGCTTGCTACAATTTACAGCTCGATACGGATACAGTGTAGCTAAATGGCTAAAAGCGGCAACATTTCGCACCTCGACTGCCATGAAAAGCGTTACTTTCATAAAATATCCTCGTTGGGATGTGATCCCTACTCGATACCTGATACGTTCCTCCAGCCTCTGTCCGCTGCTACCGAACTACCAATCCTGGCATTCAATGACATATATATTTACCTTATACATAATCCGTGCCGTCTACACTGGTGAAAGCCTCAAAGCGTACAAGAGTACCGAGGCATGTCCGGTACTTTGTTCGGGCTGGGTCCTTGACTCGGAAGTATGGCACCTTCACAACAAGAAGATGTTTCTCGTGAAAGGAAAGGTAAGTGTTCTTTTAACCCAACTTTGTAAACAGCTGTTAGCAGCGAGCATAACAACTCGGCTATCGACTAACTTCTAGCTGCTCTGTAGTGTGTCAGCTCAAGGGGTAGCTAAATCATCTGGTCATGGTTTCGAAACAAACTACAAGAACGAGATGAAAAGCGTGTTTTCATGTTCTGGGGAGGAAATAACAGGCATTGTCTTTTTTGAATAGCTCTCTCATAATTCAATTCAGGGTTGCTTTAACAAGTGTTTTACTGTAACAATTAGACAGCATTAAGGGCAACAGCAACTGAAATACACTCTCTCTCTCTTTCTTCTCTCCACTCCCCTTAGTACACTATAAAAAAAACGGTTGTGTGTGTGTAACATGGCACTGTGTTGTAAATGCATTGATTGACAACTGAGTTGATTTTACTAGACTAATTGGTCTGCTGTCTTCTCTTAAAGGTGAACCACTCTCAGGCCGTCAACAGCTGACCCCACAACCATGGATGCGTAGTCCATGATGATGGGACATATTTTAATGGCCCACTGCACCTGCAACCACCGGGATTGGGTGAAGCATGCTCGCATGCAGCTGCTCTCTGTGCTGTCTTAGGGCGGGTAAATCTTAAAGATGGACTGTCCAGTACAGAGATGCCCTGTGCCTGGGTTCTTCCGGGAGAAAACTGGCAAGGTGCAGTACAGAAGAAATCTGCAACATCTCATTCATGAAGAAGAAGACCGTAACATACTCCCCACTACCCAGCATTCCTGTCCCTACAAGAGAGGAGTTTATGGACTTCTACAAAAAGCTGTATAAATGTGTTGATGTTCAGGAAGAAATAGTAAGGGGACTGCTATCTTGTCTGTGATCGAGGGCCACTCTCACAGATACAAACCAAAGACCCTTCAACTGAATTTGCCAGAACCACTTTCTAAATTATATTCAAAGGCAAAGTTGCATAATGATTTGTCGTCCTTACTAGTAGAGATTGAAAGCATCTTTGACAATCTTCAGATAACCGAGCAACAGGTATTGTACCACCAAAAGTCTTTTATTTTTAATGTTTACATTAATAGCTTTATTATGTTGAAATAGAATTACATTTTTCACTTTCAGTCCTTATCAGTAGAAGAGGCAACCAGAGCACAGTCTGCCAGTAAAGGTTTGGTTTGAGCAAAGAGCAGGCAGAGTAACAGCGTCAGTCTTCCACCGAAGCAGGCAGGTCAGCAGTGCTGCATCCTTGATTAAGAGGATTTGCTATCCCCGGTCCTGTCAGGTGTCTACAGGGGCAGTGAGGGTAACGATAGAAATGTACAAGGGGGGCTACATATCAAAGTATGCTGCCAGGGCTGGTTTTCATTCTATTTGTCATAGCCATATTTCAGAGGAACAATGATGTCCTTACAATCCCCTTAAGGACTTAAATGATACAAGCTGAGAATATGATCCCAATCCTAAATATATACGTTTCCATGTTTCTCAAAAGAGACTGCCATTACATGTACATAATGGTGTGTGTCACTCATAGAGAATAATGAATACATTATTCTGGATTTGCAGTGCATACTATATTGCTAATGTATTAAAGTATAAATTATTCTTTATTTTTCTAGATGGGGACATGTGGGTGAGCTAACAGCAAGGACACAGTCACATCACAGCATTGCAAGATCATCACATTGATTTTCAAGTGCAGACAACAGGCCTAATCATCAACAAATCACTGCCATGGATCGGTGCATCGTCCCCGGATGGAACTATTACCTGTGCTTGCCACGGTAGAGGTGTGACTGAGATAAAATGCCCTTTTACTCTTAAAGATCAGTCTATTGTCAACAGCTGCAATGCTGACACAAACTTGGTTCTAATGGCAAAGGACAATGTGATGGCGCTAAAGCCGAATCACAAATATATGGCACAAGTCCAAGTACAAATCGCATTGCTGAGGTCCAGTATGGTGACTTTGTAGTGTGGAGTCCCACTGAAATGTTTATTCAGCGCATTCAGTTTGATGAAGTGTTCTTCAATGGGTACATACAGTGAGAGAGAAAATGTATTAAAACTAGGATTTTGCCAGAACTTCTTGGGAAATATTACACACCACGTCCAGTGGTTTCCCCAACCTCAAGGCAACAGCCCCAGTCAGGGTGCTATTGTGGTGAACCAGCTGGAAAGCCAGAGAATGTAGTAATCTGTGCATCTAAACAGTGCAAAAGGGGGCTCTTCCACAGGTCTTGCTTGCGTTTGACTAGAGTTCCAAAAGTGTGGAAATGTTATGAATGCAGGAAAATCCAGAATAAATGAAACACTGTATTAGGTAAGATTCCCCGTTGTGTTGGCTATACACACACACACACACACTCACACAAACACACACACACACTAGTATACGGTAGACTGTTACTCCTAGAGCGGCGGGGTCTTCAACATTTTTAAGCCAAGGACCCTTAACCCGAAAGAGACGGGGACCCTCTACTACATATATTTTATAAAATTGAGTTGCATATTAAACTGGGCCTACAGTAAGGTGTAGAGCAGCCTAAAAGCCTTTATACCTACCTTTTTGGTACATAGAATACTAAACTATTAAAATATCCTACTAATTCTTGGTATGATTTTTATAATTCATGTTTTAATGTTAAACATACATGTGGCACAGTGAATCCTTAGGATGAACTGTATCTGTGGATCTTAGAGGCTACCTTACTTTGGGCCAGTAAGCCTATAATCAGTGTTTTTTTCACACTTTCAAAAATTAACAATAATTTTGACCCCGTTGAAGATCTCTGATCTAGAGAATAAGACTTTATGCTTCAGATTGTATTAGTTTATTCCTTGTAGTCTTGACGGCCCCGCATACGCTACATGCCACCTACACAGTATACTGTTACACTGTAGACCGTTATCAAGTTTTCTGTGCATGATTCTCTGTATTTGTTGTTTTTGCTTTCTTTGATTTGTATATAGTTATTTTGGTGGGGAGGTTGCCTTTCAGCTGGTTTTGGGGTGTGCAAACTAGATTTGAGTGCCCTGTCTAGTTGTCTGGCAAATTGTAAATACTATTTATACTATTACTACATATACCATTTATATCTTGAAAATATATCCTATTTATCCAATTCCATATCCTGCTAAATTAATTAATAAGCAATGAGTTTTACTAGTCTTGTTCTTCTGTTTTGAAGAAGTTTGACATTGAAATAAATAAAATATTTGTACTGTATTAACAGTTCCCTGTGGGTCTTATTAATGTCACATAAAAGACATAATAGACTAATGAATGACATGAAATGAAATGAATGTATTGACATAAATTTTTTCACTCCTTTGGAACAACAGGGGGCAAACAGGTTACAGAGGGCACAGCCACACTTTCACCATCTTGTCCAGAGGTGTGAGTCCATCTGGGGTTGAGTAGCACAGAGTTATTGGTATTTTTTCTTGCAAAATGGTGTATTTATTCCGTTGAGGCCTATAACTCTCTCCACATGGATGCGCACTGCTGCCAGTCCCCGCGATGACTCAACTTCAGCTGGGTGAAGCTGCTGTTTTCCTTTAGTAAATGCCGGTATCTTGGAGTCGAGCATTAACAAGACCCAAAGACTCTGCCACATTAAACCCCCGGTTGCGGGAACAACATCTCCAGGGGACAATAAGTCAAGAAATCCACTGTGCTCAGTCACATGCTTGTCACTTGTCCTCCCGCCCAACCTTCGAAACAAAGCTGATCACTCCTTGTGGAGTTATGGAGATGAGGTATTTAACTGTGTTATGATGCTTATACTGAGGAACGTTTGTGCTCTTGCTCTCATTTCCTTTGGTCTTCGATAAAAATTTCAAAGCAATCAATAATACTGGTACAATTTTTCAAAGCCGTTTCTATAACATATTGGGAGACTACAAAGGATCTGATCTCTGCTTGGCCACCTTTATGATATTACACAGCCTGATATTCATTACATTCAGTGTGTTGTTGAAAACCCGACCAGCAGTTGACGTGGATACATGAAATACATGAGCTAAAAAGAAAAGTGGCAAGTTCATTCTCAGAGCATTAATGTCAAAAGAAACTGCTGAAAAGGGGACAAACTGGATTTCAACTTTAGGAATGATGAGATAAAAGAGAAAACAGCAATTAGTTTTACATATGAAGGAAGGCCAGTTAATTTATGTACTTTATCATCTTTGTCCTTCAAACTTTCTTGGTCGAAAGACAATGACTTTACATGACCCTTGAGCTTCCAAATTTCTGTCTGTAATCTTACACTCCTCATTTAATTGTTTCATTGTGGCTTCACAAGAGGCATTTCCACAGGAACCTAGAGATAACCCTACACCACTGCTTGTCTCCATTCCAGGCTCCTCTCTGTCAATCTCCTGTCCCTCTTCTCCATCCAACTCATGTCCGTCTTCTCCACCCAACCCCTCTTCATCTCCCCCGTCAATTTCCTGTCCTATTCCTTCTTCACTAACTCATGTCTATCTTCTCTGTCAAACTCTTGCCTGTCATCTTTGTCCATCTCCCTCCCTCTTCTTCTTTTCCAGTCTCTTGTCTGTCCAAACTAACTGCTCTTTTTCTCTTCAGTTCTTGAGTTTGTTTGAATCTTGTCATTTGATTAATCCTCTTCCTCTTGTTGGGGAGCTGAGGTGCAGAATATTGTTGGGACAAAGTCAGGGTTCAGAGGGTTCTGGCTCTTCACACCTAGTGAGACAAATAATTCACAGTATAATTTAGATTATGAATAACTATCTCTAAACGTCAACAACGTGGAAGAAAGCTACAATGTCAGTGAAATAAACAATAGTAGCTAGTATGTGAAGTTAATAAGGACTGAAGAACTCATATGTGCTATGCTTTGCAAACGGGCGTGACTCCAACAAATGCTCCAGGCTGCTAATGTTATGGTGTAAACAGATTAGCCAACCAGTTGGTAATGTCACCAGTCGTAGGACACACACACACACACACACACACACACACACACACACAAAAAAAAAAAAACACGTTTCCAGACTACAATCTTAAACTGGTTCTAAGCTCGAACAAATAGGCTATCCTCAGTTTATGACTGATGTGATGTCTCTACCAGATATTGTAACAAGTTTGTATTAAAGGATAAACTGACCTTTGACGCTAAACTCATGCTGTTAGACAGTATATGAAACAATTCACCCTGACTGCTTAATACTGTTTGGAAAGATTCATATGTTATTATCTTTAGGTTGGCGGTTAGCGACCGTTAGCCATCCATCCATCCATCTTCGTCCGCTTATCCGGTGTCGGGTCGCGGGGGGAGCAGCTCCAGCAGGGGACCCCAAACTTCCCTTTCCCGAGCAACATTAACCAGCTCCGACTGGGGGATCCCGAGGCGTTCCCAGGCCAGGTTGGAGATATAATCCCTCCACCTAGTCCTGGGTCTTCCCGAGGCCTCCTCCCAGCTGGGCCGTGCCTGCACCTCCCTAGGGAGGGAAAGGGCGGCATCCTCACCAGATGCCCGAACCACCTCAACTGGCTCCTTTCGACGCAAAGGGAGCAGCGGCTCTCCGAGCTCCTCCCGGATGACTGAGCTTCTTACCCCTATCTCTAAGGGAGACCCAGCCACCCTCCTGAGGAAACCCATTTCGGCCGCTTGCACCCTGGATCTCGTTCTTTCGGTCATGACCCGCCTTCATGACCATAGGTGAGGTAGGAACGAAAACTGACCGGTAGATCGAGAGCTTTGCCTTCTGGCACATCTCTCTTTTTGTTACAACGGTGCGATAGATTGAATGTAATACCGGCACCCACTCGCGCCGATCTCCGACCAATCTCCCGCTCCATTGTTCCCTCACTCACGAACAAAACCCCAAGGTACTTGACGGCTCCTTCACTTGGGGTAAGGACTCATTCCCTACCTGGAAAAGGCACTCCATCGGTTTCCTGCTGAGAACCATGCCTCAGATTTAGAGGTGCTGATCCTCATCCCAGCCGCTCACACTTCGGCTGCAAACCGATCCAGTGAGTGCTGAAGGTCACAGGGCGATGATGCCATCAGGACCACGCCATCTGCAAAGAGCAGCTTGAGATCCCCAGCCCACCGAACTGCAACCCCCCCACCCACCCGACTACGCCTTAATATCCTGTCCATAAATATTACAAACAGGATTGGTGACAAAGCGCAGCCCTGGCGGAGGCCAACCTCTCTACCTGAAGCGAGTCCGACTTACTGCCGAGAAACGACACAGCTCTCACTTTGGTGCGTTTACAGGGATTGGATGGCCCTGAGAAGACTCACCCCTCAACTCCCCACAGCACCTCCCACAGTATCTCCCGGGGGACCAGGTCATAAGCCTTCTCCAGATCCACAAAACACATGTAGACGGTGGGTACTCCCCAGGCCCCCTCCAGGATCCTTACGAGAAGAAAGCTGGTCCGTTGTTCCACGACCAGGGCCGGAATCTGCATTGTTCCTCTTCAACCCGAGGGTTCGACTATCGGCCGAACCCTCCTTTCCAGCACGTTTGAGTAGGCTTTACCAGGGAGGCTGAGAAGTGTGATACCCCTGTAATTGGCACACACCCTCCGGCCCCCTCCCCCTTTTAAAAAGGGGAACCACCACCCCGGTCTGCCACTCCTTTGGCACTGTCCCAGACTTCCACGCAATGTTGAAGAGACGTGTCAACCAGGACAGCCCCTCCACACCCAGAGCCTTGAGCATTTCTGGACCGGATCTCATCAATCCCCGGGGCTTTGCCACTGTGGAGTTGTTTGACTACATCAGTGACTTCCGCCTGGGAAATTGACGTCCCCATCATCCTCCAGCTCTGCCTCTAACATACAGGGCGTATTAGTCGGATTCAGGGGTTCCTCAAAGGTGCTCCTTCCACCGCCCTAGCCACCTCCTCAGTTGAGGTCAACAGTGTCCCCTCCTTACTGTACACAGCCGATGGTTCCCCCCCCCTCCTGAGGTGGGAGCGAACGGTTTTCCAGAAGCACTTGGTGCTGACCTAAAGTCCCTTCTCCATGTCTTCTCCAAACTTCTCCCACGCCGCTGCTTTGCCTCTTTCACAGCAGAAGAGAGCGGGGGCGGCGCCGCGCAGCCCTTCGGCCTACCCTGCAACTGCCCTCCGAGGTCCTCTGGGATAACATATCCCGGAAAGACTCCTTCTTCAGTCGGACGGCTTACCTGACCACCGGTGTCCACCATGGTGTTCGTGAGTTACCGCCCCTTGAGGCACCTAAGACCCTAAGACCACAGCTCCTCGCCACAGCTTCAGCAATGGAAACTTTGAACATTGTCCACTCGGGTTCAATGCCCCCAGCCTCCACAGGGATGCACGAAAAGCTCCGCCGGAGGTGTGATTTGAAAGTCTGTCGTACAGGGGCCTCCTCCAGACGTTCCCAATTTACCCACAC
Source organism: Perca fluviatilis (assembly GCF_010015445.1). Classification (NCBI taxonomy): domain Eukaryota; kingdom Metazoa; phylum Chordata; class Actinopteri; order Perciformes; family Percidae; genus Perca; species Perca fluviatilis. The sequence continues at coordinate 35,416,789 of NC_053124.1, forward strand.
TACCCGTTTGGGCTTACCAGGTCTGTCCAGAGTCTTCCCCCACCCCCTGACCCAACTCACCACCAGATGGTGATCGGTTGACAGCTCCGCCCCTCTCTTCACCCGAGTGTCCAAAACATACGGCCTCAGATCAGATGAAACGATTATAAAATAGATCATTGACCTTTGGCCTAGGGTGCTCTGGTACCAAGTACACTTATGAGCATCCCTATGTTCGAACATGGTGTTTGTTATAGACAATCCATGACTAGCACAGAAGTCCAACAACAAACAACCACTCTGGTTTAGATCAGGGAGGCCGTTCCTCCCAATCACGCCTCTCCAGGTATTTTCCGTGAACCATCAGCTTATCGTGGTGGAGAGGTTTGTGTGTCTCTGTGAACCTGATGGCTGTGTTGTCTGGAGCTTTGTGCTCCTGGTAGGGTCTCCCACGGCAAAGTGTTCTCAGGTGAGGGGCCAGACAATGAATGGTTCAAAAACCCTATGAATAAACGAGGTAGAGATGGAGTGATCCTGCCCGGAGGAAGCCCGGGGCCCCTGTCTGGAGCCAGGCCCAGATGGCGGGCTCGTCGGCAAGCGCCTGGTGGCCGGGTTTGCCACGGAGCCCGGCCGGGAACAACCCGAAAAAGCTACGTGGCTCCCATCTCTTCAGCCCATGGGCCCACCACCTGTGGGAGGAACCGCTGCTACACGGGTGGCAGTGAAGGTCAGGGGCCTCGACGGACCAGACCCTGGCAGCAGACGCTGGCTCTGGGGACGTGGAACGTCACCTCTCTGTGGGGGAAGGAGCCGGAACTGGTGCGGGAGGTGGAGCGCTACCGGTTAGATCTGGTGGGGCTTACCTCTACGCACTGTCTCGGTTCTGGAACCATACTCCTGGATAGGGGTTGGACTCTTTGTATAGTTGTGATGGCCAAATGAAGCTTCATGAAGCATTGTCTTTATTTTCCGAGCCCACTAGATGGCGCTCTCTGTTAAACAACGAACATGAGAATACACTGAATTGCAATGCCCAAGGCCTTTCTCTTAAAACCAAGACCGCCATCTAGTGGGCTCAGGAAATAAGGAAAATGGTTCACGAAGCTTCATTTGGCCATCACTATAGTATAGTATGTCGAAGAAAGTGATAAAAAAGTCATAGTATATTGATAAAGTCATAGTATAGTATGTTGGAAAAATTCATAAAAAAGTCATAGTATAGTATGTCGAAAAAATTCATAAAAAAAGTCATAGTATAGCATGTCAAAAAGAATTATGAAAAAGTCATAGTATAGTATGTCGAAAAAAGTCATAAAAAAGTCATAGTATAGTATGTCGAAAAAATTCATAAAAAAGTCATAGTATAGTATGTCAAAATAAAGTCATAGTATAGTATGTCAAAAAGAATTATGAAAAAGTCATAGTATAGTATGTCGAAAAAATTCATTTAATATATTAATATTAATATATTAAATATTTAATCGCGATTAATCGCATTAATGTCATAGTTAACTCACGATTAATCGCAATTGATCTCACATTTCTATCTATTCTAAATGTCCCTTGATTTCTTTTTGTCCCATTATATTTTTTAATTTTAATGCTCTTATCAACATGGAAAAGTTTGTCGGCTTGCTTTGTGCAAATGTTTTTTCTTTTATTGAAAACAACATTGGCATATACGTAGTGTTCAATTTCACACTAACATTCTCACTTGGAACTAATAATCTGTCACATAATGTAACACTGTTACAGGGCTCCAGACTAACTGTTTTCACTAGGAGCACAGTGGCCTCCAACTGAAAATTTTAGGGGCACAACAACATCAACAGCACCGTGACCGCTTTCGGCTCGCCATTAATATCATATCGCAGCAAACGCTGTCTGGGTGAAGTTATGAAAAGCAACCGCAAACTTACCTCTTAATCAGCTCATCGCCGGTGACTTCAACAAAACTGCAGACCATTCGGTCGCCGTCTGGAGCCTATGTTACCTCCATTTTCCATTGCGGAGGCGTAGCGCAGGTGGTCGTCATAGCGACTATGGTTTTCCCGACTCATTTCCTGGTTCTCGTTCTCCATAACGTAAAAAATCAAGGAGAGGGTTAACTTTCCCTGCTGCAGGTTTCCCACCGTGGTCAGAAAGAACAGGGGAGACACTTTGTTTCTCTCCCTGACTGTTAGAGTCGCTCTCGGAAGCTAATCCGCTGCTGACGATCCTACTAGCTAGCTACACGGCTGCCGCGACAGCCGGTAGCGGCAAAGGGCGGGTGTGTGTCTGTTTTGTTTCCGGTCTGCTATGGCCACGCCAAGACCCGCCCTTCAATCACTACTATTGGCCAGGCGTCCAAGGTAACGTAACCCCATTGGTTCAGGTCCTATCCCCTGACCAAGCGGCTATCCTAATGACCCCCGTAGGGTGGGTCTTGGCGTCCTTTGCTTCCTAGCTGGATCCGAAAGAAGATTAATCCTTCTTTAACTGACTATGACATAATATTATTTATAATACGTTTATTTGATTCACAGCTGCTCCATATAGTGTTTTTGCCTTTAAAGGTTATCAACCTATTGGTAATTATTCTGCTGCTTGTACCTACAAACTGAAATCCATCTGAAACAAACTAAACTGGAATTAAATAAAGAAGAAGTCAGAAGATATTACAGTTGTGTAATGGCAAAATTACATTTAAGCATGATTCTTTTATATTCCTATTTCTGTTTTAGTTTCGCTCACGATGCTGAAAGTGACTTTATCTCATTCTCACATGTTGACTCTGATTCTCACTAAACTACCGTGAGCAGATCGGAGCAGACTTTTTCATTTTTAAGTCCCAAAAACGCCATCGCCGTCTAAACGAAAGGCACATCTGATAAAATATTTTGTCGTTTTCACTTGCGAGCGTTGCCGTGTAAACAGGGCCTAAGTTTCACTCAGGTGTTTGAGAGAGATAAGAACCAGTTATTGTTAAGGTCACTTTATATTTTACTCTGATTCTGTCAAGGGCTGAGTTTAATTATTGTCAACAATATTAACTTTTATTCATCTTAATGAAGAGATATTTCTATTATTTTTAGACATGTATTTTACCTAAAGGTGTCATATTATTCAAGTAATAGTATGAGTGACTCATGTGCCTCTCTGTGTGTATGTGCTCGTTGCAAAAGAAGCTGTGTGCAGTCAATTGAGGAAGAGGTTCAAGGAATGTCCCTGATGGACAGAAAGTTAAGCTGAGTCATAAAACTGGTTTACACCTTCATGGCTTAAAGGTGCAGATAATCAGGAACACAGGAAAGGTGACAAAATGGGGAAGAGGAAGAAAAGCACGCTGGCTTGCATACTGCAAAATGCAACAGGGTGCATCAGGACACATTTTAGCATTTGACATTATATGTATTGGGATATACTATATCTTTCCCTGTCATACTAATGGTAGTATGGGCATTGCAACACACCCAGTCTCTCTCTCAAAGCGCTCCTCTTCCAGGAATGAAGCAGAACTTGATAACCCCTCCCTCCTCTTCTGCTCCACTCTGTGCACATATTTCCTTGTTCCCTCCCCTTCAGAGCTACAGTTTGCAGATGGGTGTAACCAACTTACTGGGGGAAGTACAACAGCGTATCACATGCTGTTATTACATCAGAGCTCACTCAAGACAGTAAGACAGTCGTTGTCACTGAGCGAGAGGTGAAATGGCGCAGAAAGGAGTTCAGCTGGACCGGGAAACCTTCTCTTGTTCTATCTGTCTGGATCTACTGAATGATCCGGTGACTATTAATTGTGGACACAGCTACTGCATGGACTGTATTAAAAGTCACTGGGATGAAGAGCATTGTAAGTACAGCTACAGCTGCCCTGAGTGCAGGAAGATGTTCACACCGAGGCCTGTCCTGCTGAAAAACACCATGTTGGCAGCTTTAGTGGAGGAGCTGAAGAAGACTGGACTCCAATCTGCTCCTGCTGATCACTGCTATGCTGGAGCTGAAGATGTGGCCTGTGATGTCTGCACCGGGAGAAAACTCAAAGCCATGAAGTCCTGTCTGCAATGTCTGGTCTCTTATTGTGAGAAACACCTTCAGCCTCATTACGATGTAGCTCAGTTAAAGAAACACAAGCTGGTGGAGCCGTCCAAGAAGCTCCAGGAGAACATCTGCTCTCGTCATGATGAGGTGATGAAGATGTTCTGTCGTACTGATCAGCAGCTTATCTGTTATCTCTGCTCCGTGGACGAACATAAAGGCCACGACACAGTCTCAGCTGCAGCAGAAAGGACTGAGAGGCAGAAAAGCTCGAGGTGAGTCGACCAAGACCATCCAGCAGAGAATCCAGGACAGAGAGAAAGATGTGAAGCTGCTTCAACAGCAGGCAGAGCCGCTCGACGCACGCCGATAAAGCAGTGGAGGACAGCGAGAGAGATCTTCACCGAGCTGATCGGTCTCCTGGAGAAAGAAGAGCTCTGATGTGAGCAGCAGGTCAGATCCCAGCAGAAAAGGGAAGAGAGTCGAGTCAAAGAGCTTCAGGAGAAACTGGAGCAGGAGATCACTGAGCTGAAGAGGGAAGACGCTGAGCTGAAGAAGCTCTCACACACAAAGGATCACAGCCAGTTTCTACACAACTACCCCTCACTGTCACCACTCAGCCAATCAGCATCCAGCATCCATATCCGTCCTCTGAGCTGCTTTGAGGACGGACAGGCCGGCTGGTGTAAGAGTCAGAGATAAATAAACAGGATCCTGATCCTGACGAGAAGAGGACAAACGTCTCACTGACAGGGACTGAAGTGGACGTTTTACTGCTACAACCAGAGCCCAAGACCAGAGCTGGATTCTTAAAATATTCACGTGAAATCACACTGGATCCAAACACAGCATACACAGAGCTGTTATTATCTGAGGGGAACAGGAAAGCAATAGTCATGAGACAACAACAGTCTTATTCTAGTCACCCAGACAGATTCACTGACTGGTCTCAGGTCCTGAGTAGAGAGAGTCTGACTGGACGTTGTTACTGGGAGGTGGAGTGGAGAGGAGGAGTTTCTGTAGCAGTCGCATACAAGAATATCAGCAGAGCAGGGGGGTCGGAGGAATGTAGATTTGGACGAAATGACAAATCTTGGGCGTTAGATTGTATCAACAACAAATATACATTTTGGTCCAACAAAGTCCAAACTCCCGTCTCAGGTCCTGAGTCCTCCAGAGTAGGAGTGTACCTGGATCACAGTGCAGGTATTCTGTCCTTCTACAGCGTCTCTGAAACCATGACTCTCCTCCACAGAGTCCAGACCACATTCACTCAGCCCCTCTATGCTGGACTAAGGTTTGATTGGTTTTATGTTTATTATGGAGACTCTGCTGAGTTGTGTAATCTGAAATAGACAGAAGTCATTTAAGGGTTAAATTCTGTCATTCTGAGTCATTGTTTTTATTTAAAAAAAGGAAAACTTCTCTAAATTGCAGCTTGTTAAATGAGAATATTTTCTGGTTCCTTCACTCCTCGAGGCTTTTTTCTGCATTTTGATGCTTTTTTAATTTTTTGACTCATTCAAGACTTTTGTTGATGATTTTTGATACATTTTCAATGTTTATTTTACGGTGGTTTTTATTGAAAGCTTTTTGTTACTCGCTTGCTACAACAAACACACACACACACACACACACACACACGGACACACACTCACACACACACACACACGAACGGACACACACATAAACACACTCTCTCACACACACACACACACGTGTATACACACACACACACACACACATACACACACACAATGGCACAAACACACACTCGGACACACACTCACGGGCACACACACACAAACACTCTCTCCCACACACACACACAAACTGCTGAGTTGTTTAAACTGAAATAGTCAGAAATGATCAAAGGGTTAAATTCTTTGTTTTAACTCTTAAATAACATAATAATTATTTAGTCTCCATGATTGTAGCTGAGAGCTGATTGTTGTCTTTTTTCATGAATTTACACGTTTTTTTGCTTTTTTTACTTTTATCAAAAAATGTTGTCACTTTCTTTGCTTTTCTTAACGTGTTCTTAACTTGTATTGAAATTTTAGAAGTGATGAGATGATTTCTGTGTGTTGATGAAAACCATTCGGGGAGCCCCAGAAGCTCTCAATGTGCTCAGTTGAGATCTCTTATGTTACCTTTGATTGTTGAAACAAGGACGATATGTTAAAAAAGATCTTTACCGAGATGATCTGGAGATATTAGCTGTTTGTTATTCATGTATTTCTCCACGTTATCTATCTGCGGGACAGGAAAATGTCTGTTAAATAGCGGTGTCTTGTAATCCCATGTGGGACGAGCCAAAGGTTTGGCGTGACACAGAAATCATATCAACCTAAAATTGTATTTAGTTTCTCTTCCACTGCATGGCTCTGAAGAGAGAAAGCACCAGACCTCCTTTATCCTGCACACTTTGTTCTCTTTGGGGACATTTTTAACCATTTTTCGTTATTCTGAGTCAAACTTTTCAACGAATAACCTTTTATCAACGTTTTTGTCGTCTTTTTCGACACTTTTGTGGCTTTTGCCCCAGATGATTTTGTCACTTTTTTCAACGTTTGTCGACTTTTTCTGAGCCATTTGAATTTTTTGTGGTTTTTTTTCCCAAATTGTTAAAGCTTTTTTTTTTTACAATTGTCACTTTTTTTTAACATTTGTCACTTTTTTTTAACGTTTTATCAATTGTTTTTTCTTCAGATGCTGTAAAATTGACTAAAACACCTACATTTAATGAAAGTAGTGAACTGATTCATTGAACTTGTTAAGAGCGTTGTATGGAACCATCCACGTCATTTTTTTGGATAATTCGGTTGAAAGAAACCCAAATTTCTAATAAAGAAACTTTGTTGGCAATGCTTCAGAGTTGACTCGAGGATAACAGGAGGTTTAAAGAAATCTAAATCTATGTGTTTGTTTTGGCGGACTAAAAATGTTGTTGTCATAATCAATAAGTCAATCTTCTCTTTTCCATAGCTGAGATTCTGGTTCTGTGTGGATGAAGTGAATGTGTTGATGAAATCATTGAACAAGAGTTTTTGAACAGACTTTACTGATGGGATGTGGGAACAAACTGAAGCTTTACCTGATGAATAAACTAACATGAACTAAGTCTTTTCTTCCTGTCTTCATTCCAGGGTTTTTATACAAAGCTGATGGAGAAAATGTGAAACTGATATGAAAGTATAACTAAGGCACTTTTCCTCCTGAAATACCACAAAGTACAGTGTTCATGTTTAGAGTCAGTCAGTCTCTGTCCTTCCAACTTTCCTCACTAAAACTGCTCCGTCACAGAGAAATAAGCAGAGTTTTCTATCACTTCTTCACAGCATTTAGGAATGTGTGTTAGAGCATTTCAATATTGTATATTAGAGCATTCAGTAGTGTGTTAGAGAATTTCTCTGTTTTCAGTGTTAAACACTGCTGCAGGTATTCATGCACAACTGTTGTTGGTGATTTACAGAGCTGGAAGAGTTATTCAGATCATGTATTGCAGTACAGAAGAAAAAACAGTGTTGTAGAGTTACAAATTACTTGTCAGTTAAAAGTCCTGCATTCAACATCTTCCTTAAGTAATAGTTGAAAAGTATTATCAAAATATAAAGTACCAAAAGTAAAATTGCTCATTATGTAGTGAAATTTCTTATTTTATTGGATTATATTATGATCTAATAAATTGTATTAAATATGACTGATAATTTAAATAAAATATTTTATTTAATTCAAGTAGACTACTTGTTCATAATTATTTTTTAGGGTTTAACATGTATACAGATTAAAATTTTCCCATCATACTTCTGTCGGAATGTGTACGAAGTTGGCATTGACTTTCATTTGAAATGGTATTAAAAAGGTCTTAAAAAGCAACTTCGACAATAAATCAGTAGGTTGCTACCAAGGTTATAATCTTTAACCATAATGAACGAAATAACGAAAACTAGGTGGGAAAAAACATTGTCGTTAACTGAAGTTAAAATAAAAAAGAGGCATTACAAAAAAACGATAACTAAACTAAAACTGTAATGTCTGTTTGAAAAACTAACTCAAATAAAATTATCGAGTAAATGTCCTTAGTTTTCGTCTTTGTCAATGTCTTTCACAGAGCAAATATAACGTTATATCTTCTTTTTTATTGACCTGTTTTATTCAGTCTATGCCGTAGACATATATTTTCCGACTGGGAACCCAGAAATTCCGACATTCCACGTCATATTGAACACAACATGTCCGTACCCCTCACCTGGCATCATGGCGGTACCGAAACTCAGAAGAAAGCAGCAGAGTCATATTTCATTATGACTGTGTCAGATAACAGCAAGTGTCTCGCAGTGGAAGGTGGTAAAATACATGGACAAAGGGAAAAATCTCACGAATTTGAAAGTACATTTGAGAAGCGCACACAAACTAGGAGGCTAACCTAGCTTACCTTAACAAGCAGTGACAGGGCAAGGAGAACGCAAAGCAGGGGCGGATTTAGTCATTTTGGGGCCCAAGGAAAACACAGACATGGGGCCCTCTACATCTCTTGTTTCCCCCCCCCCTTTTGTCAATCCTTATTTTTCTAAGAAAGTCCTGCTTGTAACTTCTCTTCAGCAGTCTTCACACAGCAATGGTGTCTAGACATCTGGAGTTGCATCTGTAAGAAAAAAAGAAGAAAAAAAACACAGAACATTCTGTTTAACAGATGCATCCACTGTAAAATTATATTTAAAATTTTCTCTGTACAATAATATGTATTGTCTTTTTATAGGGAAGAGCTGCCATTGGTTGTCATTTACCTTGGTTGGCTCTCTGATAGTATCTCTTATATGGATCTGCTTGCTGCTACATATTGTTTGTGGACTTCTGTCTTGTGTTACTAAAGTGAGAAGAAACAAACAAGACAATAAGTGATCAATTATGGAGTAATAATTTTAATAAAAATAACTTACTGTTTAAAATGTTTACCTTTTTTCTTTTGCTGACTTTCTCCTGCTCTCCCTTTTTTTCTGACCATTTATTCATTTCCCTTGTCTCTGTTTTTGCATCTGTCTTTCTCGTCTTCTCCCTTTGGTCTTTGCCTTTCTTTTTCTTCATCTATCTTTGGTCTTTGTCTTTCTCCTTCTCCCTTTTCTATTTGTATTTGTCCATCTTTCTATCCATCTCACCTTTATTCTATGTCATTGTATTCTCTTGTATGAAATAGGTCCAATAGTGCAAGGATAAGATGGCGCCAGCCGTGTGCACGGCGCAGCGTCTCCCTGTTTTGTTTGGTTTATTGTTTGCTCTTATTAGTTTAAGTTACCAAAATGTCTCAGCTCTGTTTGTGTATGATCGCCAAAAACTTTTTGCTATTCGCGATCAACATGCTGTTTGTATAAAGAGTGTTATTTATGGGAATCAGTCCTCGGATGCACCCCCTCCTACACTCTCAGCTCTGCCGGCGTACCTCCAACTTACATCCAGGGCCGCTCCGCGGGGAAAACGCCCCAGAAGACGGAGAAAGCGAAGTGGTGTGGTTGTAAGAGTGAGAGCATATCTGCGGTCCATGCGGAGGAATGGACCGGGATTTCAACACGGCTGTTCCTTACCGGCTGTCCCTCCTTTGGACTCCAGGAGGAGGTGGCTTCTCCCGATACAACCTGGAGCTGTCATCGCGGTGGATCAGCTGCGTGTACCGGTGGAGGAATTTGTTCCCCGGCGTCCTCAAGTGGCCAAGCGCGGTGTAGATCTCATGAATCTCCGATCTCTGGCTCGAGCCAAGTCACCGCACATGCAGGATACCGTTCTTCAGTTGGCACTGATTAACGTCAGATCATTGTCTAACAAGACTTTTATGTTAAATGACTTCTTTTTATCCCGGGAGCTGGACTGCATGCTTCTTTCGGAGACGTGGGTTCAACCTGGTGAGTTCTTCCCCTTCTCAGAGCTTGTTCCTCCGGCATGTTCTTTCTTTAGCTCTCCTAGAACCACGGGAAGAGGTGGAGGCCTAGCGACAGTTTTTAAAAACAGTCTGAACTGTAAAAAAATCCCATGCGAACAATATAAAAGCTTTGAGCTGCAACTTTTCGAACTTAAACTCAACGTATCAGTGGCATGTGCACTCATTTACCGCCCTCCTAAATTTAACAAGGAGTTTATTAATGACTTTTCGGCGTTTGTGGCTGGCATTGCGCTACATTTTAATCATTTTCTAATTGTTGGTGATTTTAATATTCATGTTTGTTGTGTTTCTAAGCCTTTGGTCAAGGACTTTTTAAACATTTTGGACTCTTTTAACCTTACTCAGTCTGTGAACAGTCCGACTCATAATAAGGGACATTTTTTGGACCTGGTCTTGTCATACGGCCTAAATTTGTCCATAAAGGATATTTCAGATGCAGGTATCTCTGACCATATGCCAGTTCTGTTTACTGTTTCCTTGCCGGGTTCTCAAAACAAGACGTGCTTTCCCATACGTCAGCAGCGCTCAATTAATCCCTCCACGGCCTCACTATTTGCTGCAGCGTTTGATACCTCTCCAGTAATGTCCCTAGACTTTTCTTCATTCAAGGACATTGAGGAGATGGTTATTTTATTTGATTCCACATGTACGGAAATCCTTGATTCAATAGCACCGTTAAAGCACAGGAGTGCTAATTCAAACAGAGAGCCATGGTTCAATGACACTACTCGTGCTCTCAGAAGGGAATGTAGACGTGCTGAGAGGAAATGGAGGAAAGACAACCTTCATGTTTCTCTGGGGATTTTAAGAAACTGTTGGTCTAACTACCAGGTTGCTGTTAAAGCGGCAAAGACTCAGTACATGTCAAACCTTGTGCAAAATAACTGTCATAAACCTCAAGTCCTTTTTAATGTATTAAATAGGATAATCAATCCCTCTGAACACACTGGCATTATTCCTAGTGCCATTTTGTGTGACAGATTCTGTAAATTTTTCATTGATAAGGTGTCCAATATTCGGTCATCAATATGTTGTACTGCACCAGATCCCAGCATTGTACCGTTATGTTCAGTCATCTTTGAAAACTTTATGCCAATATCTTTTTCTGATTTGTTAAAGACGGTCCTATGTTTAAGACCTTCGGTCTGTTCATTGGACAGCCTTCCTGCAAAGCTTTTTAAAGATGTTTTTGACACTGTTGGCCTTTATATTTTAAATATGATAAATATGTCTCTTTCAACTGGATCTGTACCAGCAGCTTTTCAAAAGGCCATTGTACAACCCCTCCTAAAAAAACATAATTTGGACTCTCTGTTTTGTCAAATTACAGGCCAGTTTCTAAGCTGCCCTTTTTATCTAAAATTCTAGAAAAAGTGGCTTATACGCAACTTTTATTGCACCTCAAATCAAACAATATCTTTGAAAAATTTCAGTCTGGCTTTAAATCTTGTCACAGTACGGAAACAGCTCTTCTAAAAGTGTTTAACGATCTTCTTTTAATTTCTGATAAAGGTAGCTCTGCTGTGTTAGTGCTTTTAGATCTGACTGCTGCGTTTGATACCGTTGACCACAAGATTTTACTGTCAAGACTCGAGTGCTGTGCAGGCATCAAAGGCACAGCTCTGGAGTGGTTCCGTTCATATCTGACAGGCAGATCTTTTTCTGTAAACCTTGGGCCTTTTTACTCTTGTAAAGCACCGATTAACAGCGGGGTGCCCCAAGGCTCAATCCTAGGCCCAGTCTTGTTCTCACTGTATATGCTGCCTATGGGATCGATTTTCCAAAAATATAATATTTCGTTTCACTGCTTTGCGGATGACATCCAAATCTATTTACCTTTAAATACCAAAACGAATTCCAGTGAAGCACTGAGTAATTGTCTACGTGAAATAAAAGATTGGATGTCATTAAATTTCTTACACTTAAATGACAAAAAAACTGAAATTATAACTTTTGGAGAACCCGATATCTCAGATTTAAATAGTGCTCTTGGCCCATTACTCCATAACTATAGTCCATGTGTAAAAAGTCTTGGAGTTATTATTGATAGTTCTTTTAAACTGGATAAACAAATTAGCTCAGTAGTAAGAACAAGCTTCTTTCAGCTTAGACTTCTTGGGAAGGTGAAGTTGTACCTACCCCAAAGTCAACTGGAAAAAGTTGTACATGCCCTGATTACAAATCGTCTGGACTACTGCAACTCTTTATACTATGGCCTCGACCAGTCTTCTGTTCGCCGATTGCAATTAGTTCAAAATGCAGCTGCATGCCTGCTGACAGGGAAAAAGCGCTTTGACCACATTACCCCAGTACTATTGTCTCTCCATTGGCTGCCTATTACTCTCAGAATCCATTTTAAGATTTTATTATTTGTTTTTAAATCTTTAAATGGATTAGCACCTTCTTATCTAGCTGATATGTTGATTTTACATACCCCAGTCAGAGCACTTAGGTCAAATGATCAGCTTCTTTTGAAATGTCCTAGATCCAGACTGAAAACCAGAGGGGACAGAGCTTTTTCAGTTGCAGGTCCTAAGCTCTGGAATCCTCTTCCCCTCAATATTAAAGCAGCTAGCTCTATCGAGTCTTTTAAATCACTTTTAAAAACTCATCTTTTCGACATGGCCTTCAACACAAGCTGAGCTGTGACATTTTGAATATTGTTTGTAATCATGTTTACATATGTTTAAACTATTATCGTTTCTGGGATACTATGTTTTTAGTGGGTTTTTACTTCTTTTTGGCTAATTAGTTTGCTTTTTATAATGTTTATCAGTATGTAATATCTGTACAGCACTTTGGGGCAGTAGTGACTGCATGTAAATGTGCTCTATAAATAAACTTGACCTTGACCTTGACCTTCCTCTCTCTTGAATGTATTTATGTACATTGAGTTTCTTTGGCTTTCTCTTACTAATTAACTCAGCTTTAATGGGTGAGTAACAAATGAAGGAAATCTTGGCCTGATCTGTGTGTGTGTGTGTGTGTGTGTGTGTGTGTGTGTGTGTGTGTGTGTGTGTGTGTGTGTGTGTGTGTGTGTGTGTGTGTGTGTGTGTGTGTGTGTGTGTGTGTGAGTGTGTCTGTGTGTGTGTGTGTGTGTGTCTGTGTGTGAGTGTGTGTGTGTGTGTGTGAGTGTCTGTGTGTGAGTGTGTGTGTGTCTGTGTGTGAGTGAGTGTGTCTGTGTGAGAGTGTCTGAGTGAGTGCCTGTGTGTGTGAGTGAGTGGGTGTGTGTGAGTGTGTTGTGTGAGTGGGTGTGTGTGTGAGTGTGGGTGTCTGTGTGTGTGAGTGAGTGGGTGTGTGTGTGTCTGTGTGTGAGTGTGTGTGTCTGTGTGTGAGTGAGTGGGTGTGTGTGAGTGTGAGTGTCTGTGTGTGTGAGTGAGTGGGTGTGTGTGAGAGTGTTAGTGTGAGTGGGTGAGTGGGTGGGTGTGTGTGAGTGTGTGTGAATGAGTGTGTCTGTGTGTGAGTGTCTGTGTGAGAGTGAGTGTGTGAGTGTGAGTGTCTGTGTGTGAGTGAGTGTCTGTATTGTCATGTCTAAAGTGCTATAATCTGACCATGCGAGCTTTGGCCTCAGCAAATCTTGCTATCCCTGATTCACATTGGTCAGAATGACTGCTAGTACTCATTAGTTGTTCATTGGAATTGTCGTCTTTTTCGTCATAGAAGTCGTCATCATTATTATCACTGTCACTGAAAGTGAACGCGGGAGTTGTGTTACCTGACGTTGAAGGATCCTCCTCATCCTGTAAAGGTGCCTTGGATGTTAACGTTAGCAGCAATATCGCTTGAGCAGCCTGGGCTGGCACTGTCGGCAGCAACGGGTAGCTCCTCCTCGCTAGCAGCAGTGCTAACGCTCGTGATGGTGGTTGTAGCATGGGTTGTAGCGTTGTTGTCATTGTCACAAAAAAAGTTTGTTACCTTCGGCAATTTTTTTCAAAACGTTTTGCTTTCCTCCTGCTTCCTCCTTTTTTCAGCACCGCTTGGGTAGTTTGGCTTCATTTTTACTCTACTCTGTACACTGATCTGTCACTCTGCACCAAGGGGGTAAGCTTCGCTTCAGAACGCGAACCTCCGATGGCGCCATTTTGTTGCTACAAAGGTATCCCCTCTTGTTAGCATTCCACTGACCGCCATTTTTTTTTTACGTCACTTGACTGAGAATAACTTTACATCTGAAGCGTTTAAAGACTCTATTTGTCCATTGTTTAATTCTAAAGAAACACGACAATGTATAAAAGGCTCCATTACCTTCTACCTCACGTTATGGCTCCATAGCAGACGCTTTTATAACAATATGCTAGCGATTGTGTCATAACTAAGTGACTTACTGTCGCACAGTAGAGGAATTACCGTATAGTACAGGAGAAGCTCGCAGGCAGTTACGACTTACATTAGCTGTTTAGGTTTAATTACGAATTTTAACTAGCATGTTAGTTAGCAATAGTTAGCCTGTGCTTATGTTATCTCCTTACATATACCTACACTCTCCGTCTCTGTAAGATTGGAAATGATTGAGATTTCTCTTGGCACAGCTACCAGAAGACTTACAACTTTCAGACAGGTTGCTCACGTCACATTTACGTTGTCTCTCTCAGTTGGAGGCTGCGCAGTAAAGGAAGAGATCACCGGAAAAGTGCTTCAAATAGCCTTCAATGGTCTCCGTCCAGAGCAACGGGGTCTGTTGGTCCATTAATATATATGTCAATGCTCTGCACACGCACTCTGTCTGTCACTTTTTTTTTCTCCGTTTTTTTGGAGCATTACAGCCTTGTCACTTTCGTAGATGCGCAGTAAGTGAGATAATGGAATAGTCCAATGTAGTGAGGTGGGGGGCCCCCCTCCGGTCTGCGAAACTAATGATTTGATGCCATTTTTCGCAAATGGAGTTTTAGAAATATATAATTTAAAAAAAAAACCTTAAGCATAAGTTAATGGGGCATTTTGGGGGGCCTCTAGGTAGCTCGGGGCCCAAGGCAATTGCCGACCTTTGCCTAATGGTAAAGTCCGCCCCTGACGCAAAGCCCCCTTCCACCGAAACAGAAGCTAACCCTGGTAACGTTAGGGACATGGATGTATGGGTACAGGACATGGATGTATGGGTACAGGGTATGGATGTATGGGTACAGGACATGAATGTATAGGTACAGGGTATGGATGTATGGGTACAGGGTATGGATGTATGGGTACAGAGCATGGATGTATGGACCGGCTTTCACCGGTGACCAGATAGCTGCTGGTTAGTAAATACGCATGAACACTAAAAGCGTGAGGAAGCGTGGGTTAATATGTGTGTTGATACTGGGATGTCTACACAACTGTGTGAGTCGATTGACGATTTAAAACACCTGTCTTCTTTAGTCTGTTGGCTATTTAGGTTTTTTTCCTGGCACACGTTACTTAAACATTTTGCACTTATTGCTGTGTCTTGTGTAGACTGTTTACATATTTGTGCTCATCATCATATGTGCATTTTATGTATTGGGGTCCGTTCCAGAAACCAGGTTTAGTGAAAACTCTGAGTTTGTTAACCCTGAGATGAGGGAAACTCTGGGTTTTCCATTTCAGAAAGAGAGGTAACTTCACCTCAGAGTCAGCTTCTATGGTAACTTGACCTCAGAGTCAGTTACTATGGTAACTGAGCCTGTGAACCTAACCTGGTCGGTGTGTTGATATGCAATGAATAAACTGTAATACCTAGTCTGACCAGCAGAGGGACTTAGTTAGTGATATGACCATGGTGCAAGTGATTGGGAACAGATGAAGAGGAACAGCTAGGGAAGCTACATGGTTATGAGTCGTACATTAAAGTTTGAGCACAAGCTCATTATGGATTAAGAAAACAAAGTCTCATCTTTAAGACTCAAACAACACATGGTACCAGGAGTAAACCGTTTTTGTCATGCGTCAGTTTCACTCGTAAAATGGATGTTTTAAAACCACCGGAGGGACTGAAACTGGTGGGTAACGTGGACAGCAATTGGCGGTCTTTTAAGCAACAATTCGAGTTGTATATGGCTGCCATAGGACTGGACAGTAAACCTGACGCCAGGAAGATAGCGTTGCTACTTACTGTAGCGGGTCCCCAAGCCATTGAGGTTTTCAACACGTTCGAGTTCGGCGAAGGTGAAGACAAAGAAAAGTACGACACCATACTAGAAAAGTTCAGTGCATATTGCTCCCCACAGAAAAACGTCGTGTATGAAAGGTATGTGTTCCGGTCTCGGATGCAACAGCACGACGAAACTTTTGATTGCTTTGTGACTGATTTGAAGCTTAAAGCCCAGTCATGTGATTTTGGAGATCTGAAAGATTCTATGATCCGCGATCAAATAGTTTATGGAATCCATGAAAAGAGGATAAGGGAGAGGCTGTTAAGAGATGCTAAACTGACTCTGGAAGAAGCAGAGAGACTGTGTCATGCAAGTGAATTAGCCCAGCAGCATGCAAAGACGTTTAACCCTTGTGTTGTCCTTCGGGTCACTGGGACCCGAAGGACAACACAAGGGTTAATGAAGTGAATGCCACAGCAGTACATGACAGTGCCAAAGTAGCTGTAATCAAAAACAAGATGAAAAAGCACACACCACAAAAGAAAAACAGAGAAGATGCAGCAGCATACACCTGCAAACGTTGTGGTAGCAGACATGAGCCCCGGCAGTGCCCTGCCTATGGCAAAAGATGCTCAAAAAAAAATAATTTTGCAAGACAATGCTTAACAAAGGACAAGCCCAAGTCAGTGAGGCTAGTTGAAGATAATGACCTAAGTGAGACTTTCGTTGTCGGCATGGTGTCATGTGACAATGTAGAAAATGATGCCATAGAGGAAAATGCTAGGCACTTACAAAATGAAGATACATGGATTGTGTCATTGCCAATGAATGGAGCTTTAGTAGCGCTAAGGATTGACACAGGCGCACAAGCAAACTTGATCAGCATGACTGAAATTAAGGCCATGAAAGAAAAGCCCAAAATAATCAAGAGAACAGTGCCACTGAAAGACTACAACGGAAAAGACATAGAAAGCAAAGGTCAGTGCAGACTGAAAGTGACAGTAAAGGACAAAAGCTACAATGTACTGTTCTCTGTTGTACCTGAGGGCCGGGAATCACTGCTCGGTGGTGCCTCCTCGAAGAAATTAAACCTGGTGAGGAGGGTCTACCATATTAACTGCTCAGAAGCAGTAAGTGTACACACAGGTACAGTTGAGTCCATTGTGCATCGTTACCAAGACGTTTTTAAAGGACTAGGATGCCTTCCATGCACATACAAAATCAAACTCAGGGAGGATGCAACTCCAGTAATCCATGCACCAAGGAGAGTTCCAGCCCCACTTCGGGAACGCCTAAAAAAGGAACTGGAAAGGATGTGTCAGTTAGAAGTCATCACAAAAGTGGAAGAACCGACAGAGTGGGTGAACTCAATGGTGTGCGTCAACAAAAAGAACGCAAGCAAAGAACTGACAATATGCATGGACCCAGGAGACTTAAATCAAAACATAAAACGTGAGCACTACCAGATACCAAAACGGGAGGAAATCGCAAGTGAGATGGCAGGAGCCAAGTACTTTTCAAAGCTAGATGCAGCACAGGGTTTCTGGCAAATCAAGTTGGATGATGAGAGCTCAAGATACTGCACGTTCAATACGCCCTTTGGGAGGTACAGATTCCTGAGAATGCCGTTTGGCATAATCTCAGCATCTGAAATATATCATCGGGCAATGGACAATATGCTAGAGGGCCTAGAAGGGGTCCGTTGCTATGTAGATGATGTAGTAATCTGGGGCTCCACTCTACTAGAGCACAATGAAAGACTGACGAAAGTGCTCCAAAGGGTGCCTGAGAATGGACTGAAGCTAAACCGCGCCAAATGCCAATTCGGGGTGCAAGACATAACATTCCTTGGAGACAAGTATTCTTCTCAAGGGATAGGGCCAGATGAAAGGAAGATAAAAGCCATTCTAGGCATGCCGCGCCTCACAGACAAGAAAGGTGTGCTCAGAATAATGGGGATGATCAACTTTATTGGAAAGTTCATACCTAACCTATCAGTGAAAACATCAGCATTGAGAGAACTTCTCCATGACTCCAATGAGTTTAAGTGGACGTCGAGAAATGAGAGAGAATGGAATGCTTTGAAGATTGCACTGACAAATGCACCCGTGCTAGCGTATTATGATCCCAACAAGAGACTGAAGATTTCAACAGATGCGTCGAAGGACGGACTCGGAGCTGTCTTGCTACAGGCAGAAGGAGATAGCTGGAAGCCAGTTGCTTATGCTTCTAGGTCCATGACTAAGACTGAAACAAGATATGCTCAAATAGAAAAGGAATGCCTTGGATTAGCTTATGGACTACAGATCTTTCATTGCTATGTCTATGGACTTCCTACATTCACAGTTGAGACAGATCATCGTCCTCTTGTGTCAATCATCAAGAAAAGTCTCAATGAGATGTCACCGAGGATTCAGCGGCTCGTCATGAAGCTGCAAAGGTATGATTTTGAGCTTACAGTATATACACACCAGGCAAGCATTTAGTGCTAGCAGATGCGCTATCACGAGCGCCGGAGCCGAGTACTACATGCTCCACGGAAAAAGAGATAGAGAACCATGTCAACATGATCGTTGAGTCTCTACCTGTGTCTCAAGTTAAAGCAAAGCAGATCAGTGAAGAAACTGTCAAAGACAAGGAGCTACAAACAGTGTTGGAAAACATCCACAGTGGCTGGCCCAAGGGGTCCTGTCCGAAGTATTATCACATTAGATCAGAGCTAAGTGTGGCAAATGGACTGTTATTGAGAGACTGTAGAATTGTTATTCCACACAGCCTGAGGCCAGAGATACTTCGTAAGCTACACGAGGGACACCTTGGTATTGAGAAATGCAAAAGAAGAGCCAGGAATGCCGTGTATTGGCCCGGAATCAACAAGGAAATTGAAAATATGATAGGAAAGTGTGAAACATGTAACAAGTACCAGAGCAAGCAGGCAAGGGAGCCTATGTTGGTCCAAAATCTTCCCACTGCTCCTTGGGAGAAAGTTGGAACGGATTTGTTTCACTGTAATGGCAAGGACTACCTGCTAGTGATAGATTACTGTTCAAACTTTCCTGAAATTGCTCTGCTCACAAGTGCAACTTCCAACAGTGTCATTACTCATGTCAAGTCCATTTTTGCCCGGCATGGGATACCGAAGACTCTAGTGAGTGACAATGGTCCATGCTATAACAGCAAGGAATGGCAACAGTTTGCCAGACAATATGGATTTCACCATGTCACTTCAAGTCCACAGCATGCACAGGCAAATGGCAAAGCTGAAAAGGGAGTGCATATCATCAAACAGCTTCTCAAAAAGGCCACAGACAGCAAGTCAGATCCTTATTTAGCTCTACTAAGCTACAGAACGGCCCCGCTTGAATGTGGTTTATCCCCAGCAGAACTGTTGATGAATCGCAAGTTACGCACAACCCTACCTTGCTATACAGACGTCAAAGAAAATGCAGAGACACAGACAAAAATGGAGAATATGAAATGGAAACAAAAACAGCGTTATGACAAGTCAACCAAAACCCTCAGACCACTTGCCAAAGATGATGTGGTGCGTATCCAAGATCAGGATGCGTGGAACCGGAAAGCTACTGTTCTCCAGGAGGTCGGACCGAGATCATATGAAGTAAGGACTGAGGAGGGTCACGTGCTCAGAAGGAACCGTCGCAACCTTCTCAAAACCAGAGAGACTTTCCGAGAAACAGAATGTGAGGATCAAGATGGAAATACCTCTGTGTCACATGCAGAAACAGTGCCAGACCTGAAATCAGATGGAGGTGTGCGTGTGGACACAAGTGATGGTCACTCAGGGTCACCTGTCTTGAGGAGATCCGAGCGTCAAGTCAAAAAAACAGTCAGACTTGATCTGTGATTCTATGGACAGAATATGTGGTGTTCTTGTGTTTTGTTTTTTTTTTAAGAAAAAAAAAAAAGGGAAAGTGAGATGTAAAAGTGGTAATCCTTGAAGTTCATATATATATATATAAAAAAATAAAAAATTAGAAAGTTTTGTTAAAAAAAAGAAAAGAAATGTGAATCTGGTTGTTCATGATCACAATACATATGTTAAGGTATGTTTTGTTCACAGCTTCAAAGTAAGGGGGATGTGTTGATATGCAATGAATAAACTGTAATACCTAGTCTGACCAGCAGAGGGACTTAGTTAGTGATATGACCATGGTGCAGGTGATTGGGAACAGATGAAGAGGAACAGCTAGGGAAGCTACATGGTTATGAGGATGTTCAGTCGTACATTAAAGTTTGAGCACAAGCTCATTATGGATTAAGAAAACAAAATCTCATCTTTAAGACTCAAACAACACAGTCGGGAGCAGGCTTTCATCAAGAAACCTCGAGTTTCTCTCCATCTCCTCCCTCTGACATAGCACTCTCTCATTTCCTCATTCATTCATTCAGTCTGTATCAGGCGCATTTTAATGCACTTTGTTATCTGCATGAATAAAAAAACGTATTGGTTTATGTTAGGAAGACTATAAAAGTTTTTTTCTCAAACATATCATGTCCTTTTGTCGATGATCCCGTTGATGAAAAAGCTGTATTAATTCACAGAGAGTTTACGTTGGGAGATGATATTGAGTCCCGACAATAGATGTGTTTTCATTTCCACATAACCGATTGGAGAGGTATTTTTTATCACAGTCCATTAGATATGTAGACACCTTATCTGTCCTCATATCACTAACATCAACCATCGTGGACAGGTCCATTAGATATGTAGATACCTTATCTGTCCTCATATCACTAACATCAGCCATCGTGGACAGGCTTTAACATCCCAGCAGATTCTTTGTGTTGCATTCCGTGTTTTGCAAACGACAGAGGATTTATTATTATTATTATTATTTATTATATTATTATTTCTTTATAACAGAGGAGCGGATCATACTGTAATAGTAAAACCACTGTATGTAGAGCCGTCAGAAAATTGTGACTCGCTCTGAAACGTTTTTTAAACGTTTTTGTAGTGTTCCCTGGACACAAACCAGTGAGAGACATTAAAAAGAAATAAATGATTATACATTATAGTTCTGTTAATGATATTGGTGCTGCAGCCTCAGAATGGGATTAGTATAGTTTACCTTTTCGGCCGCAGGATTGCACCTAAATGAAATTATAGGAGTAATACAATTCCAGTTTTCACCAGTAATATTATAATTTAACTGTGATTAAATATGAAATTAATACACTGTTAATGCGTACGCATTGACTCGAGCAGCAATTTTCTCCCACACCAATTCTCTCTCTGTTGCAGCAGCAGCCGCTGTCTTGCTTTTTTAACGAAATGCATGTTCAAACTCGATGTTTGTGCGCATGAGTATGTCCGCTGACTAGGGGTGGGAATCACCAGAGGCCTCACGATACGATATCATCACGATACCTATGTCACGATACGATATTATTGTGATTTTAAACATATTGCAATATTCTGCGATATATTGCAATGTACTACCTTTTTTCCAACTTCAAATTTTTCCCAATTTCAAATTATGTCCCCAAAGGACAATTTTGTCAACATCTGTTTTATCTAAAAAGATACATTTCTCTGTTTGTTCAGCACACTTCAATTTTATTGCTGCAAAATCAGATTGTCAAGCAGACAAACTGACCAACACATATATCATAAAAGATCGATACTTGGCATCTGTGTATCGATACAGTATTGCCACGAAAAATATCGCGATAATATGCTGTATCGATTTTTCCCCCCACCCCTACCGCTGACCCGTTTGTTTGTGGTTGTTGCCACGGTGAAATGTAGAATCATGGCATTGGAATGGCATGGAAACCATTCATGCTGCCTTTTTATAGTGGTGGTGTACGCGCGTAACCCTGAGTGAACCTACTC
The DNA here is from genome assembly GCF_010015445.1 of Perca fluviatilis. Lineage (NCBI taxonomy): Eukaryota > Metazoa > Chordata > Actinopteri > Perciformes > Percidae > Perca > Perca fluviatilis. Next base: position 35,438,627 of record NC_053124.1, read on the forward strand.
CGAGTTGATTGAACCAACTCAAATCATCTGTTCTGGAACCGAAAACTCAGAGTTTCCATCTCAGGGTAAATCAACTCAGACATCAGGTTTAGACTCAGAGTTTGTTAAACCTCCTTCCTGGAACGGACCCCTGGTGTTATAATACATAATAGATTGGATGATGTTTTTTTGTTATTATTACATAATCCGTTTTTCTGGCTTTTTTGAATCTTGAGCCCCTGACAAATAACCCATATTACAAAAAAAGACTAAAACTAATAACTAAACTAAAACTAAGAATTTTCAAAAAATAAAAAAATTAAATAAACTAGCAAACCCACTTTAAAAACTAATTAAAACTAAACTGAATTTGAAAACAAAAAGTCAAAACGAAATAAAAATAAAAACTAATGAAAAATGCCTAACTATAATAACCTTGGTTGTTACTCAAAAAAGTTATTCAGGGTTGGCAGGTCTGGATTTAGAGTGAATGAAGCAGAACTTGATAACCCCTCCCTCCTCTTCCTCCTCTTTCTCTCAAACAGCCAGCTCCACTATGTGATCATATTTCCTTGTTCCCTCCCCTTCAGAGCTACAGTTTGCAGATGGGTGTAACCAACATGCTGGGGGAAGTACAACAGCATATCACCTGTTATTACATCAGAGCTCAGACTAGTTTCACTTCTCAGGAAGTGAGACACAAGACAGTCAGACAGTCGTAGTCACTGAGCGAGAGGTGAAATGGCGAAGAAAGGAGTTCAGCTGGACCGGGAAACCTTCTCTTGTTCCATCTGTCTGGATCTACTGAAGGATCCGGGGACTATTAACTGTGGACACAGCTACTGCATGAACTGTATTAAAAGCCACTGGGATGAAGAGGATCGTAAGTACAACTACAGCTGCCCTGAGTGCAGGAAGACGTTCACACCGAGGCCTGTCCTGCTGAAAAACACCATGTTAGCAGCTTTAGTGGAGGAGCTGAAGAAGACTGGACTCCAAGCTGCTCCTGCTGATCACTGCTATGCTGGAGCTGAAGATGTGGCCTGTGATGTCTGCACCGGGAGAAAACTCAAAGCACACAAGTCCTGTCTGCAATGTCTGGCTTGTTTCTGTGAGAAACACCTTCAGCTTCATTATGAATCAGAGACATTCAAGAAACACAAGCTGGTGGAGCCGTCCAAGAAGCTCCAGGAGAACGTCTGCTCTCGTCACGATGAGGTAATGAAAATTTTCTGTCGTACCGATCAGCAGCTTATCTGTTATCTCTGCTTAATGGACAAACATAAAGGCCATGATACAGTCTCGGCTGCAGAAGAAAGGACTGAGAGGCAGAAAAAGCTTGAGGTGAGTCGACAGACCATCCAGCAGAGAATCCAGGACAGAGAGAAAGATGTGAAGCTGCTTCAACAGCAGGCGGAGGCCATCGATCGCGCCGCCGATAAAGCAGTGGAGGACAGCGAGAAGATCTTCACCGAGCTGATCCGTCTCCTGGAGAAAAGAAGCTCTGATGTGAAGCAGCAGGTCAGATCCCAGCAGAAAAGGGAAGAGAGTCGAGTCAGAGAGCTTCAGGAGAAGCTGGAGCAGGAGATCACTGAGCTGAAGAGGGGAGACGCTGAGCTGAAGAAGCTCTCACACACAGAGGATCACAACCAGTTTCTACACAACTACCCCTCACTGTCACCACTCAGCCAATCAGCATCCAGCATCCATATCCGTCCTCTGAGCTGCTTTGAGGACGTGACAGTGGCCGTGTCAGAAGTTAGAGATAAACTACAGGACGTCCTGAGAGAGGAGTGGACAAATGTCTCACTGACAGGGACTGAAGTGGACGTTTTACTGCCACAACCAGAGCCTAAGACCAGAGCTGGATTCTTAAAATATTCACGTGAAATCACACTGGATCCAAACACAGCACACACATATCTGTTATTATCTGAGGGGAACAGGAAAGCAACATTAATGAGACAACAACAGTCTTATTCTAGTCACCCAGACAGATTCACTGACAGGTGGCAGGTCCTGAGTAGAGAGGGTCTGACTGGACGTTGTTACTGGGAGGTGGAGAGGAGAGGAGGAGTTTTTGTAGCAGTCGCATACAAGAATATCAGCAGAACAGGGGGGTCGGATGAATGTAGATTTGGACAAAATTACAAATCTTGGGTGTTAGATTGTACCAACAACAAATATACATTTTGGTCCAACAAAGTCCGAACTCCTGTCTCAGGTCCTGAGTCCTCCAGAGTAGGAGTGTACCTGGATCACAGTGCAGGTATTCTGTCCTTCTACAGTGTTTCTGAAACCATGACTCTCCTCCACAGAGTCCAGACCACATTCACTCAGCCCCTCTATGCTGGACTTTGGGTTTATTGTTCTGGAGCCTCTGCTGAGTTGTGTAAACTGAAATAGACAGAAGTCATTTAAGGGTTACATTCTGTCATTCAGAGTCATTTTTTTATTTAAAAAAAAGGAAAACTTGTTAAATGAGAATATTTTCTGGTCCCTTCACTTCTCAAGGCTTTTTTCTGCATTCAATTCTTTTTTAATTTTTTTGACGCATTCAAGCATTCTTTTGTTGATGCTTTTTGTTCAATGTTTTTTTACGATGGTTTTTATTGAAAGCTTTTTGACACTCACTTGCTACAACACACACACACACACACACACACACACACATGGACACATACACACACAATGACACACTGACACACATACACACACACGGACACACACACACCCTCTCACACACACACACACACACACACACACACACACACAAACTGCTTAGTTGTGTAAACTGAAATAGTCAGAAGTCATTTAAGGGTTAAGAAATCCAGATTTACATTTATTTGTTTTGGTGGACCAAAATGTTGTTATCATAATCATAATCAATAAGTCCATCTCTTTTACATAGCTGAGATTCTGGTTCTGTGTGGAGGAAGTGAATGTGTTGATGAGATTATTGAACAAGAGTCTTTGAACAGACTTTACTGATGGGATGTGTGAACAAACTGAAGCTTTACCTGATGAATAAACTAACATGAACAAAGTCTGTTCTTCCTGTCTTCATTCCAGGGTTTTTATACAAAGCTGACGGAGGAAATGTGAAACTGATATCAGAGTATAACTAAGGCACTTTTCCTCCTGAAATACCACAAAGTACAGTGTTCATGTTTGGAGTCAGTCAGTCTCTGTCCTTTCAACTTTCCTCACTAAAACTACTCCGTCACAGAGAAATGAGCAGAGTTTTCTATCACTTGTTCACAGCGTGTGTGTTAGAGAATTTCAATAGTGTATGATCTATAGTGTTCTGGTTTCAGAATGATAATGACAAATTGAAGAACAATTCGATATTTCCATGGAAACCAACATGTTTTTGCTAAATGATGTACAGATGTTTAGTCATTTGATTATTTGAAATGTCTTAAAGGGGTGATAGAATGCAAAACCGATTTTACCCTGTCATAGTTGAATAACGACAGTTCGGTGGGTAAATAGGACATACATAGAAGCTCAAAGTTCCACTGACACCCCTTTACTGTGAAAATCTCATATTTTGAAACTGCCGCTGAAAACGGCCGAATCTCAACAAAGCTGGAAGTTGACGTCAACCTCCCAAAAACCGGAACTTTTGTCAGCCCATGGGTGTATTAAGAGAACGGTCACGCCCCAACATTTACATAGGCTACACAACTGACCTGAGATCAGGTAGTCTTCTGAATCTAGGTCGCGCAGATCTCTGCTATTCCATTACAAAATTGACTTCTGAAACTTTTTTATGCGAGAAATCAACTATGTAAAGCTCAAATATGGGCCACTTTACGAAAATGGATGGCTAATTGCAAATTTTGTCCGACTGTGTGTCGGAGTTCAGCGCCGGTGCTGCCTGTGTTGCTGCCTCGCCGCCCGGCCTGCCTTCCTTCACACACCCCGGCCTGCTGTGAGGTACTTGGAGCTCCGTCAAGGCTGGCAGCCCACAGCACTCCATACCCGCTCAAAGTCACCGTCTCTTGGGCTAATGACAACCAAATGCCCCTGCCCTGACAGGAAGAGGGGAGTTAAAGGCCCTGACAGAGCTCCAGGGCCTGTAACTCCCCTCTTCCTGCTAGCTAAATGCCCGGTGTATGTGAGTGAGAGCGCGGTCAGCAAGCTTGTTACGCCAGCAATCTCTTACCACAGGTTTCAGTTAATCTTTTAATGTGTGTAATTATAATGTGTTGAGTTACTTAAACAAACGATTTGGGAAATAAACGCTGCTTGTCCGCAAGTCTCATTGATAGAGCCTGCTGCTGGATGTAGCTCTATTAATTAGAGCTAGCTAGCCTCCTCTTAGAATTCCTCTGGAATTCACAAATATTAATTAACTTGAAATCGGACACCGTTGTTAGCTTTATAAGATATTTAGCTAGATGTTGTATACGTGGCGTGACGAAATTCAAACTGTAAATACACTCGGAATTACGCCGAAAATTAAGCTAACTATCCGTGATTTGTAGCTACAAATCTACATCCAGCCGCAGGCTCTATTAATGGGACTCGCGGACAAGTGGCGTTTATTTATTTCCCCAATTGTTTGTATAATACTAATAATACTGTATCTGAAGTCTCTTTTATATAGACCTTAGTGGTCCCCTAATACTGTATCTGAAGTCTCTTTTATATAGACCTTAGTGGTCCCCTAATACTGTATCTGAAGTCTCTTTTATATAGACCTTAGTGGTCCCCTAATACTGTATCTGAAGTCTCTTTTATATAGACCTTAGGGGTCCCCTAATACTGTATCTGAAGTCCCAGGGCTCGGTTTACACCTATCACCATTTCTAGCCACTGGGGGACCATATGCAGGCTGGGGGGGAACTCATATTAATGTTACAAAAACCTCATAAAGTGACATGTTCATGCCATGGGACCTTTTTAAGATTTAATATTGGTCAGTGAAAATGAGAATAATGATACAAATACGATCATTCCCTCCAATATCGTGAATCATAATGCAATCGCAATAGCAGTCAAAATAATCGCAATTACATATTTTCCTCATATCGTGTGGCCCTAGCGTTCACACTGAGGTGTGTCCGTACAAATCTGGGCGCGCATTATTAGATACAAAGTCAGTGCAAAGATACGAATAGCCGCCGCAGATTTGCACAGTTTAAATATTTGAAAAAAGGCGATTAAAAACCTCGTAAGAATCGACTCCAAACTTAGAAAACCGCGCAAAAAGACTTGAAAAAAGGGACCTAAACAACAACGTGTAAATACTCTATTACGGTGCGTATTATTCCAACTTTTTTCTAATGTTTTTAAGAGTTTTTTTTCCTAAAATCTTCCGACTTTATTGCTTTAAATAAACCAACCATTTGACAGCAAGTAACGCGATTAAACAGAAATGATCCCGTGATCAGACTCGGGGCGATTAAAGCCGCGCAAATATTCCCTATTCCTCGATGTTAACGAGCCAAAAGCTCCTGTTGTTGTTGTTGTTGTTGTTGTTGTTGTTGTTGTTGATGTTGATGTTGTTGTGTGTTTGTGTAGTTGTTGTCATGGTGATGATGAGGATGTTGTTGTTGTTGTGTTTGCAGGTCAGAGGTCAGGGGTCACAGCAGGGCGGAGCGCGGAGAAGAGAGAAGGACTCGGACTGTGTCGTCCTATAGACTCCTTTTATTATCATTGTAATCTATTGAGACGCACAGACACACACACACACACACACACACACACACAGACACACAGATATATACACACACACACACACACACACATATATACACACACACAGATATATACACACACACACAGATATACAGAGACACACACACACACACACACACACACACACACAGACATAGACACACACACGTACAGACACAGATGCACAGACACAAACACACACACGTACAGACACACACACACAGACACACACAGACAGACAGAGACACACAAACTCAGAAACACACACCCAGCTCGATGCCAAACCCCAGTGCTTTCTTTGATAAACAGTTTGTCTCAGACGTGATTCCGAGTTTTTTGGAAAGTTTGTAAGAAATGTGAGAAGATCCCACAGAGTCTGGTGGAGCACACACACACACACACACACACACACACAGGTACAGCTGTCTGATGGAAAGGTCTACGAGTCACAACAAACGGCTTTATTAACGGCCAATAAATAATAATTCTCTAAAGCTTAACTGGTCCGAAATCAACCTTTTTAAGAAGAATAACTTCTGGGTGGACAGGCTGTGGGAAACTGACGAGTTAAGAGCTGAAAAATGATCCCAAATGATGCAGAATTAAGCAGAATTATCCACAAAATAACCCAGAATTTCATTCTAGATCGTCTGTACTTGTCACTGACCAATAAAGCATTAGGGGATCTTTACTGGCTGTTAATATAAAGCTGATGGCGATGGTATCTCATATATCTATGAAGGGAAACTGTTGGAAAATCTGTTAACTTAATCTGTATTTATGTAAAATCTTTCTTTCCTGATTGGACCAGTTTCTCCAGTAAAGGTCCGACCGGTTCTCACTCCGAACTCGTTAAGATACGGACGCTCGTACGGTGTCTCTCAGCGTCGGGAATAGGACGCCAAAAATCCCCCTTTTTAAACGTGTTACATACTAGACACATCCGAGGGGGCGCCTGACAAAATGACGTGCAGTACAGGCCAAAAGTTTGGACACACCTTCTCATTCAATGTGTTTCTTTATTTTCATGACTATTTACATTGTAGATTCTCACTGAAGGCATCAAAACTATGAATGAACACATATGGAATTATGTACTTAATAAAAAAGTGTGAAATAACTGAAAACATGTCTTATATTTAGATTCTTCAAAGTAGCCACCCTTTGCCTTTTTTTATTAATAAAGGAAATAATTCCACTAATTAACCCTGACAAAGCACACCTGTGAAGGTAAAACCATTTCAGGTGACTACCTCATGAAGCTCATTGAGAGAACACCAAGGGTTTGCAGCGCTATCAAAAAAAGCAAAGGGTGGCTACTTTGAAGAATCTAAAATATAAGACATGTTTTCAGTTATTTCACACTTTGTTGTTAAGTAGATAATTCCATATGTGTTCATTCATAGTTTTGATGCTTTCAGTGAGAATCTACAATGTAAATAGTCAGGAAAATATAGAATCACATTGAATGAGAAGGTGTGTCCAAACTTTTGGCCTGTACTGTACAAACAAAGTGGTGAAATGGCTACAACAATATAGTTCCCGGTTTGTTTACTGTTAGAAGATGGCTGTGTCTCATGTTACGTTGGGTTTTTTTGTACACGCTGTGACTCTACAAATCACAACAAGTGCTTTTAAAGCGTTATTTTGGCACTTTTGTCACAATTCGGAGCAGTAGGATATCTGGAACCATTCACCTGCATGTTCTGTGCTAGGCTAAGCTACCGGTGAAGCCTTACAACACACACTGAGATGAGAAGGGTATGTATGGACTTATCTAACTCTGGGGGTTACTGTGAATAAGCTAAAGTCCCAATAATGCGTATTGCGTCTCGTCTCTTCGGTGTGTTCTGAGGAACTTTTTGGACCAACTCGGGGAGACCGATCAGCCCGACTGAGCTTTTTCTAGCCGACAGTCGGCCGTCTGGTCGATGCGTAAGCAGCTTTAGCGTCAATAACGAACGGCAAAGGCACCTGACCGAGCGTCCGTTGGTCACGCGATGGGAGCGAGAACGTGTTCCTGCTACGGTTTGCCAACAGTACAAATGCCCGACCGGTTCTGGTGAAACTGTTCCGGTCCAAACGAGCCGGTTCACTGCAGAGGGAACTTTTAAAACCGGGAACGGTAACATCACCGTTTAAAAGGAATCAATGCAATTCTATATAAAGTCCCGTCAGATTTTCACTGATTTGTGTTTCCCAGCAGGTTTTAAATGCCGAAAAGTTTCTCATTTTGTTAAAAGGTGCTGTCGGTACCCGATCCGCGCTGCCAGCACGATCCGTTCTGCACATGCGCTACGTTAGTTTAGGTAACAGCTAATTCGGCTAACCGCTAGCCGACCACTAGATTCAGTCTAAAATAACGTTAAGTCAAACTTAATGGGAAAAGCAGGCTACAGCTACATTAAGACTTTACAGTAATAATAAAGACAAGTATTGAGTGATTGTATTTTAAATGAGCACAAGTAAAGTAGAACTGACGTAACAGCTGTTATATATGTTAACGTTTATTTTATATTTCAAGTTTTATTTTGAGGGTCTTGTAAAGTTATTACATGCTGTCTCAGCTAGCGGTTAGCCGAATTAGCTGTTAGCTAAACTAACGTTAGCTTGGCTGTGGAGGCTGTCGACTGGAAGCGTGGAAAAGATCGCGCAGTGTCGTAAATCCTCGTACAACAGCGCACGTGCGAACATTTTGCGCGTATTTGCTGAAACTGACCCTCTGGCACCACCTACAGCCTGGAGTGAGATGTGCAGAAATCCACCACAGCTCCCTGTTCAGATGCACCAATCAGGGCCAGGGGGCGTGTCCAATTGTTCAGATGCACCAATCAGGGCTAGGGGGGCGTGTTAAACTGCGTGTCAATCGCTGCTCATGCACACGCATTCATTCTCCCTTGTAGGGGGAGGGGCTTAGGAGACCGTTTTGGGCTTTAGCGGAATAGGGAGGGAAGGGACTGAGAAGTTGTCGATGTTCAAATTTTTTCGACTAAGTCCTGGATCTTCACCATCCTACCTATGGCACCTTTCAACAATTTAAATGATTAATGTTAAAGTCTCATCTTACGGTTTTCAAGCTGTTGTGTGCATGGAGTTTGAGTCCTGACATTCTCTCGGTTTTTCAGCTACTTAAATGTCAGTCCTTCCAGAAAAATGCTGAGTTTTTTTGTGATTGTTGCGGGCAAAAATGATTATGCAGCACGTTTTCTTAAAAAATGCGATGGAATATGCGGGAACTTGTATATATATATATATGTATGTATGTATGTATGTATGTATGTATATATATATATATATATATATATATATATATATATGTATTGGGATATACTATATCTTTCCCTGTCATACTAATGGTAGTATGGGCATTGCAACACACCCAGTCTCTCTCTCAAAGCGCTCCTCTTGGAGGAATGAACAAAGCTTGATAACCCCTCCCTCCTCTTCCTCCTCACAAACACAGCCAGCTCCACTCTGTGATCATATTTCCTTGTTCCCTCCCCTTCACAGCTACAGTTTGCAGATGGGTGTAACCAACATGCTGGGGCAAGTACAACAGCGTATCACATGCTGTTATTACATCAGAGCTCAGACTCATTTCACTTCTCAGGAAGTGAGCCACAAGACAGTCAGACAGTCGTTGTTACTGAGCGAGAGGTGAAATGGCGCAGAATGGAGTTCAGCTGGACCGGGAAACCTTCTCTTGTTCCATCTGTCTGGATCTACTGAAGGATCCGGTGGCTATTCCCTGTGGACACAGCTACTGCATGAACTGTATTAAAGGCTTCTGGGATGAAAGGGATGAGAAGGAAATGTACAGCTGCCCTCAGTGCAGGCAGAGCTTCACACCGAGGCCTGTACTGGTGAAAAACACCATGTTAGCAGCTTTAGTGGAGGAGCTGAAGAAGACTGGACTCCAAGCTGCTCCTGCTGATCACTGCTATGCTGGAGCTGAAGATGTGGCCTGTGATTTCTGTACCGGGAGAAAACTCAAAGCCATCAAATCCTGCCTGTTGTGTCTGATCTCTTATTGTGAGAAACACCTTCAGCCTCATTACGATGTAGCTCAGTTAAAGAAACACAAGCTGGTGGAGCCGTCCAAGAAGCTCCAGGAGAACGTCTGCTCTCGTCACGATGAGGTAATGAAGATTTTCTGCCGTACTGATCAGCAGCTTATCTGTTCTCTCTGCTCTGTGGACGAACATAAAGGTCACGACAAAATCTCAGCTGCAGCAGAAAGGACTGAGAGGCAGAAAAAGCTCGAGGGGAGTCGACAGACCATCCAACAGAGAATCCAGGACAGAGAGAAAGATGTGAAGCTGCTTCAACAGCAGGCGGAGGCCATCGATCGCGCCGCCGATAAAGCAGTGGAGGACAGCGAGAAGATCTTCACCGAGCTGATCCGTCTCCTGGAGAAAAGAAGCCCTGATGTGAAGCAGCAGGTCAGATCCCAGCAGAAAAGTGAAGTGAGTCGAGTCAAAGAGCTTCAGGAGAAGCTGGAGCAGGAGATCACTGAGCTGAAGAGGGAAGACGCTGAGCTGAAGAAGCTCTCACACACAGAGGATCACAACCAGTTTCTACACAACTACCCCTCACTGTCACCACTCAGCCAATCAACATCCAGCATCCATATCTGTCCTCTGAGCTGCTTTGAGGACGTGACAGCGACCGTGTCAGAAGTCAGAGATAAAATACAGGACGTCCTGAGAGAGGAGTGGACAAATGTCTCAATGACAGAGCCCAAGACCAGAGCTGGATTCTTAAAATATTCACGTGAAATCACACTGGATCCAAACACAGTAAACACACAGCTGTCATTATCTGAAGGCAACAGGAAAGCAACATTAATGAGTCAACAACAGTCTTATTCTGGTCACCCAGACAGATTCACTAACATGTGGCAGGTCCTGAGTAGAGAGGGTCTGACTGGACGTTGTTACTGGGAGGTGGAGAGGAGAGGAGGAGGAGTTTATGTAGCAGTCGCATACAAGAATATCAGCAGAGCAGGGGGGTCAGAGGAATGTGGATTTGGACAAAATGACAAATCTTGGGCATTAGATTGTATCAACAACAAATATACATTTTGGTCCAACAAAGTCCAAACTCCCGTCTCAGGTCCTGAGTCCTCCAGAGTAGGAGTGTACCTGGATCACAGTGCAGGTATTCTGTCCCTCTACAGCGTCTCTGAAACCATGACTCTCCTCCACAGAGTCCAGACCACATTCACTCAGCCCCTCTATGCTGGACTTTGGGTTTGTGGAGGCTCTGCTGAGTTGTGTAAACTGAAATAGACAGAAGTCATTTATGGGTTAAATTCTGTGTTTTAACTCTTAAATAATATAATAATTATTTAGTCTCCATGTTTGTAGCTGAGAGCTGATTGTTGTGACTTTCTATTTTTTTGACATTTTTCATGTGTTTACACATTTTTGTTGCTTTTTCTTATTTCCTTTGTTCCTTTTATTTTTTCCAACATATATTTGCTTTTCTAAAAGTTTGTGTAGTTAGCGTGTTCATCAGCGCCCTGTCCCGCGTGACACGTTTACTAAACCCAACCCGTCAAAATGCGTCCAGATACCACGCCACTTGGCTTTAGAAAGTGGGCGTGTATGTTTAGGTGAAGTCATGATGTCATGCTGTTAGTTTCTCTTCCACTGCATGGCTCTGAAGAGAGAAAGCACCAGACCTCCTTTATCCTGCACACTTTGTTCTCTTTGGGGACATTTTGGAAAGAAATCTAGATTCACTTTTATTTGTTTTGGTGGACCAGAATGTTGTTATCATAATCATAATCAATAAGTCATTCTTTTCTTTTCCATAGCTGAGATTCTGGTTCTGTGTGGAGGAAGTGAATGTGTTGATGAAATCATTGAACAAGAGTCTTTGAACAGACTTTACTGATGGGATGTGGGAACAAACTGAAGCTTTACCTGATGAATAAACTAACATGAACAAATTATTTCTTCCTGTCTTCATTACAGGGTTTTCATACAAAGCTGAGGGAGAAAATGTGAAGCTGATATGAGAGTATAACTGAGGCACTTTTCCTCCTGAAATACCCCAAAGTACAGTGTTTATGTTTAGAGTCAGTCAGTCTCTGTCCTTTCAACTTTCCTCACTAAAACTGCTCCGTCACAGAGAAATTAGCAGAGTTTTCTATCGATTGTTCACAGCCTTTACAAATGTGTGTAGGGGTTTTTAAAATGTTTTTTTGAGGGAATTGGTTTGTGTTTGGGGGTTTTTTTTGTTTTCAGTGTTAAACACTGCTGCAGGCATTCATGCACGACTGTTGTTGGTGATTTACAGAGGTGGAAGACTTATTCAGATCATGTATTGCAGTACAGAAGAAAAAACAGTGTTGCAGAGTTACAAATTACTTTTCAGTTAAAAGTCCTGCATTCAAAATCTTTCTTAAGTAATAATAGAAAAGTATTATCAAAATATAAAGTACCAAAAGTAAAATTACTCATTATTTAGTGTAATATATCTTATTTTATTGGATTATATTATGATCTAATAAATTGTATTAAATATGACTGATAATTGAAATAAAATATTTATTTAATTCAAGTAGACTACTTGTTCATAATTATTTTTTAGGGTTTAACTTGTATACAGGTTTACATTTTCCCCTCATACTTCTGTCGGAATGGGTACGAAGTTTGCATTGACTTTCATTTGAAATGGCATTAAAAAGGTCTTGAAAAGCCTTGAATTTAAGTTGGAGGATCCTGGGGGTACTTTGTATATTGTTCGTGTTTGTCTGTTAAATGTCACTTTTTCATTGTAGCCTAGGCCGTACATCATAAAAAAGAATTTTAGGAATCGTATAGTAGGCCAATTTTGGAACAATATTATAGTATGGTGATCTTATAGAAATAGACTACTATAGGCTTAGTATTTTGGGACATACTATAAAAGGATTACAGTATTTTGGAGACTATTATAAGACTGTAGTCTACTGTAGGAACATTATGGAGGGTAAGGTTATTATAGAGATCATAAGTAACCTGGGCTATGAGTAATGACTATGTCCTAGGACCAGGTGAAGTGACTGGTAAGCATGTGAACTAAACGATACACTATACTGTTGCCCAACCAGCCAAAATGACATCAAAGACAACAGTAAGGGCACATTTTTTCCCGCTTGCATGCCGCCGTGTTCATGAACAGGAACTTCGACAAAAAATCAGTAGGTTGCTACCAAGGTTATAATCGTTAAACAAAATGAACAACAATTAATGAAAATTAGGTTGGAAAAAACATTGGGCCTCATTCACCAATATCTTCCTAAGTTTTCTCTTAAATATGTTCTTAAGAAGGTTTCTAAGAAAAGTTTACGCCGGATTCATGACGTGTTCTTAAACAGCAGATTTGTTCGCACCTGTGTTCTTAGGATTGATGAATCCCATGTCTTCGTAACTGAAAGCGCGTGCCAGTTGTTCCTAATTAGCATAAGAAAATGCCCCAAAACTTCCCATATAAGGACATGACACTTCCTGTGCACCTCCTGGGAGACAGGTTGTCGGAGCTTGTCGGAGCCGCGGTGGAGGAAGTACTGAATCTCAGTACTTAAATAAAAGTACAAATAACCAGAGACATATTTACTTTAGTAAAAGTAGAAGGTGTCCACAACCACAAACAAGGCCTGGCTTTTAAGAAAAGTTCCTATCCTAACCAGCATAAAACGGAAATGTGTTGTTAGAATCGGAACGCGGTTGGTTTTATTCATGGATGTATTTTATTTTCTCTAACCATGCAAGTCAGCAAATAAAGTGTGTGAAGCAGCGCAAATGGGGAGATGTGAAGAGGTCCAGCCAAATAAATAAGATAAGAGGCTTACGCAGCCTGGCGGAGGAGTAAACGACGCTGTGGAGAGAAATAGATGGCAACTTCGATTTAAAAACGGGAATAATAAAAAAACAACAATTTTCACTTTTACCGGGGCTGTATTATCGAGGGTCAGCGGCGCTGCGCCCGGGCTCTGGAGCACCGGAGCCGGCTTGGATCAGCGGTGCCCCGTATATACAGTATCTACGGCAACCAAACTTCACTGGTGAGACAAACGTGTGACGGTCAGGAAGACGTTTTGGCAGAGGGGAAACTGATTAGAAAATGTAACTGAACATTGTAGAAATGTAGTGGAGTAGAAAGTATAGATAATTGCTGCAAAATGTAACAAAGTAAAAGTCAAAAGTAGGCTATGCACTATTGAGTCTACTTAAGTAAAGTACAGATACGTGAAAAATGTACTTAAGTACAGTTAGGACGAATTTGTACTTTGTTACATTCTACCACTGCATTTCCGCCCTATAAATAGCGATCAATCACCAAATAACGCAGGATTTAATCAGTTTAATTGCTGATGTGAATTGCAGTGTTAGTGTCTTTTTTGAATAATATGATTTTTTATCAACAAATGATCAGAAATACATTACAGTACAATACTATCATTGTAAACGACTGTAGAATTAAATAAAATGCAGTAAGCAATCATTTGGAGCAAATTGTCATCACTCAAATGTGCGTAAGAGTGCTTTTCAGTGTTCGTAGATTTTGCTCTTAGTTAAGAACAAATCCAAGTTAAGAAAACATTAGTGAATGCCAGAATCTTCGTAAAAACATGCGTAAGAAGGGTTTAAGAACACATTTCTTCGTAAGAACGGTTGGTGAATGAGGCCCATTGTCGTTATCTGAAATAAAAATAAAAACGAGGCATTCCAAAAAAGATATCTAAACTAAAACTGTAATGTCTGTTTGCAAAACTAATTAAAATAAAATAAAATTATCGAGTAAATGTCCTTAGTTTTCATCTTTGTCAATGTCTTTCACAGAGCAAATAACGTTATATCTTTCAGAGTTGACATTTCCAACCATAGACCTGTTTTATTCAGTCTATGCCATATATTTTCCGACTGGGAACCCAGAAATTCCGACATTCCACGTAAAATTGAACACAACATGTCCGTACCCCTCGCCTTGCATCATAGCGGTACCGAAACTCAGAAGAAAGCGGCAGAGTCATATTTCGTTATGACTGTGTCAGATAACAGCAAGTGCCTCGCAGTGGAAGGTGGTAAAATAAATGGACAAAGGGAAAATCTCACAAATTTGAAACTACATTTGAGAAGCGCACACAAACTAGGAGGCTAACCTAGCTTACCTTGACAAGCAGTGACAGGGCAAGGTGAACGCAAAGCCCCCTTCCCCGAAAACAGAAGCTAACCCTGGTAACGTTACGAACATGGATGTATGGGGCCAGGGCATGGATTTATGGGTACAGGGCATGGATGTATGGGGCCAGGGCATTGATGTATGGGTACAGGGCATGGATGTATGGGTACAGGGCATGGATGTGTGGGGCCAGGGCATGGATGTATGGGTACAGGGCATGGATGTATGGGGCCAGGGCATGGATGTATGGGTACAGGGCATGGATGTATGGGGCCAGGGCATGGATGTATGGGGCCAGGGCATGGATGTATGGGTACAGGGAATGGATGTATGGGGTCAGGGCATGGATGTATGGGGCCAGGGCATGGATGTATGGGGCCAGGGCATTGATGTATGGGTACAGGGCATGGATGTATGGGTACAGGGTATGGATGTATGGGGCCAGGGCCATGCAGCATGACTGAGACAACCGCAGGACAGAGAACACTACAGACGGGCTTTCACCAGCGACCGGATAGCTGCTGGTTAGTAAATACGCATGAACACTAAAAGCGTGAGGAAGCGTGGGTTAATATGTGTGTTGATACTGGGATGTCTACACCACTGTGTGAGTCGATTGACGATTGAAAACACCTGTCTTCTTTAGTCTGTTGGCTATTTAGTTTTTTTCCTGGCACACGTTACTTAAACATTTTGCACTTATTGCTGTGTCTTGTGTAGACTGTTTACATATTTGTGCTCATCGTCATATGTACATTTTATGTACTGGGGTCCATTCCAGAAAGCATGTTTAGTGAAAACTCTGAGTTTGTTAACCCTGAGGAGAGGGAAACTCTGGGTTTTCCATTTCAGAAAGAGAGGTAACTTAACCTCAGAGTCAGTTACTATGGTAACTTCACCTCAGAGTCAGTTACTATCAGTGTTGGAAACGTTACTTTCAAAAAGTAATTAGTTATAGTTACTCACCACTTGTTCCAAAAAGTAACTGAGTTAGTAACTGAATTACTCTATAATAAAAGTAACTCATTACCAGGGAAAGTAACTATTTGCGTTACTTTGAAAAACAAGTTGCTATATGTCAAAGAATTTGGATTTTTTTTAGCAGTTTTCACAAGTCAGTTGAAATGAGTAGAACAGCAGGTGTTTGTAAATAACTTTCGATATTTATTGCATGTCGACAGACAGCAAGAGGTTTATCCTGCACTTCAAGTATTATCTTTGTAAGAAAAGTAAACAGTTACACCATATAAACTTATATGACACATATACTTTTAACAACATACCTCTGCCTGTCATACGGTTGACTTCAGCCTGTGTCATAGGTTTTTGTTGTGAGGCAGAAAGATCTAGCTTTTGCTGCTTGGAGGACTTTGCTCCGAGTCCTTCTTTGCTAGTGGATGGCGAGCTATCATCGGTGGTGGAGGTATCGGTGTTTTTGGCCACTAGCTTTGTAGATGCGTGTGTCGTTGTGAGAGTTGCTTACAACGGATGTCGACAAAGTCTTCGCTCCTGGACATAATGTACACATAACATGCACGTTCTTGCCTTTGACCACAATGAATGAAAGTGTGCTGGCATGTGTGTAAAAACATAAAAAATAGCTCTGATTGGCTACCATGAAACATGACTCTGCCTTAGCCAATCATAATCGCTTACCTCGTTATTAACCCACCTTCTCACTATCTGCGAGCCAGTGATGCGTTCGGATGATTACACAGTTTAATCAATCAATGCATAGTAACGCATTGCATTTAACGTCCAGTAACGTTAACGGCGTTGTAACGACGGGAAAAGTAATTAGTTAGATTACCCCGTTACTGAAAAAATAACGCCGTTACCTAACGCCGTTCTTTTAAACGGCGTTATTCCAAACACTGGTTACTATGGTAACTTCACCTCGGAGTCAGTTACTATGGTAACTTAACCTGTGAACCTAACCTGGTCGGGAGCAGGTTTTCATCAAGAAACCTCGAGTTTCTCTCAGTCTCCTCTCTCTGACACTCTTCTTCTCACTCATTTCCTCATTCATTCATTAGGTCTGTATCAGGTGCATTTTAATGCACTTTGTTACCTGCATGAATAAAAAAACTTATTGATTTATGTTAGGCTTTATGTTATGTCATGTCCTTTTGTCAACGATCCCGTTGATGAAAAAGCTGTATTAATTCACAGAGAGTTTACGTCGGGAGATGATATTGATTCCTGACACTAGATGTATTTTCATTTCCACATAACCGATTTGAGAGGTATTTTTTATCACAGTCCATCAGATATGTAGATACTTTATCCATCCTCATATCACTAACATCAACCATCGTGGACAGGCTTTAAAATCCAAGCAGATTCTTTGTGTCGCATTACGTGTTTTGCAAACAACAGTTTTCTTTATAACAGTGTGGCTGATCATCCTGTAATAGTAAAGCCACTGTATGCAGAGCCGTCAGAAAAGTGTGACTCGCTCTGAAACGTTTTTTAAATGTGTTTGTAGTGTTCCCTGGACACAAACCAGTGAGAGACATTAAAAAGAAATAAATGATTAAATGATTATACATTATAGTTCTGTTGTTGATCACGGTGCTGCAGCCTCAGAATGGGATTAGTACAGTTTACCTTTTCGCCCGCAGGATTGCACTTAAATGAAATTATAGGTGTAATACAATTCCAGTTTTCACCAGTAATATTATAATTTAACTGTGATTAAATATGAAATTAATACACTGTTGATGCATACGCATTGACTCGAGCAGCAATTTTCTCTCTGTTGCAGCAGCAGCCGCTGTCTTTCTTTTTTAACGAAATGCATGTTCAAACTCGATGTTTGTGCGCATGAGTATGTCCGCTGACCCGTTTGTTTGTGGTTGTTACCATGGTGAATCTTAGAATCATGGCTCCATTCATGCTGCCTTTTTATAGTGGTGGTGCACGTGCGTAACCCTGAGTGAACCTACTCCGAGTTGATTGAACCAACTCAAATCAGCTGTTCTGGAACCGAAAACTCTGAGTTTCCATCTCAGGGTAAATCAACTCAGACATCAGGGTTAGACTCAAAGTTTGTTAAACCTCCTTCCTGGAACAGACCCCTGGTGTTATAATACATAATAGATTGTATGATGGTTTTTTGTTATTATTATATAATACTTTTTTCTGGCTTTTTTGAATCTTGCCCCTGACAAATAACCCATATTACAAAAAAGACTAAAACTAATAACTAAACTAAAACTAAGCATTTTCAAAAAAAAAAAATAAAATAAAAATAAACTAGCAAACCCACTTTAAAAACTAATTAAAACTAAACTGAATTTGAAAACAAAAAGTCAAAACGAAAAATGCCTAAATATAATAACCTTGGTTGTTACTCAAAAAAGTTTTTCAGGGTTGGCAGGTCTGGATTTAGAGTGAGCCCCGGATGTTTACCACGTCTGGCTCCGCCCCTAGGACATGAAGTACTCTGTCAGTACTTTGTACACACTTTACCTGATCACTCCATCATTACTTAAGTTATTTAAGTTAATTACAGGACAACTCAGTAATTTAGTAAACTGGGGAGCAGTCTCCAAACCCTGTGATTCTAAGAAGAGTTTACCTCCTAAAAGCTGAAGTCAGCAGAGTTTTTAAATGACAAGTGTTGCTGCATTCCTTATCGCATACTTCTTAGGGAAATAAAACTGAGATAAAATCAGAGCTTGAAATTTGAGCCTGTTGCTCAGATATGCTGCACAGAGGATTGTGGGTCAGAAAAGCATGCTGGCTTGCATATTGCAAAATGCAACTGGGTGCATCAGGACACATTTTATTTTATTTTCTTCATTTGACATTATATGTATTAGGATATACTATATCTTTTCCTGTCATACTAATGGTAGTATGGGCATTGCAAAAAACCCAGTCTCTCTCTCAAAGCACTCCTCTTCCAGGAATGAAGCAGAACTTGATAACCCCTCCCTCCTCCTCTGCTCCACTCTGTGTACATATTTCCTTGTTCCCTCCCCTTCAGAGCTACAGTTTGCAGATGGGTGTAACCAACCTGCTGGGGAAAGTACAAGAGCGTATCACATGCTTTTATTACATCACAGCTGAGACTAGTCTCACTTCTCAGGAAGTGAGACACAAGACAGTCAGACAGTCGTTGTCACTGAGCGAGAGGTGAAATGGCGCAGAAAGGAGTTCAGCTGGACCGGGAAACCTTCTCTTGTTCCATCTGTCTGGATCTACTGAAGGATCCGGTGACTATTCCCTGTGGACACAGCTACTGCATGAACTGTATTAAAGGCTTCTGGGCTGAAGGGGATAAGAAGGAAATGTACAGCTGCCCTCAGTGCAGGCAGAGCTTCACACCGAGGCCTGTACTGGTGAAAAACACAATGTTAGCAGGTTTAGTGGAAGAACTGAAGAAGACTGGACTCCAAGCTGCTCCTGGTGATCACTGCTATGCTGGAGCTGAAGATGTGGCCTGTGATCTCTGCACCGGGAGAAAACTCAAAGCACACAAGTCCTGTCTGCAATGTCTGGCTTCTTTCTGTGAGAAACACCTTCAGTTTCATTACAAATCAGAGAAATTCAAGAAACACAAGCTGGTGGAGCCGTCCAAGAAGCTCCAGGAGAACGTCTGCTCTCGTCATGATGAGGTAATGAAGATTTTCTGCCGTACTGATCAGCAGCTTATCTGTTATCTCTGCTTAATGGACAAACATAAAGGCCACGACACAATCTCAGCTGCAGCAGAAAGGACTGAGAGGCAGAAAAAGCTCGAGGGGAGTCGACAGACCATCCAGCAGAGAATCCAGGACAGAGAGAAAGATGTGAAGCTGCTTCAACAGCAGGCGGAGGCCATCGATCGCGCCGCCGATAAAGCAGTGGAGGACAGCGAGAAGATCTTCACCGAGCTGATCCGTCTCCTGGAGAAAAGAAGCTCTGATGTGAAGCAGCAGGTCAGATCCCAGCAGAAAAGTGAAGTGAGTCGAGTCAGAGAGCTTCAGGAGAAGCTGGAGCAGGAGATCACTGAGCTGAAGAGGGAAGACGCTGAGCTGAAGAAGCTCTCACACACAGAGGATCACAGCCAGTTTCTACACAACTACCCCTCACTGTCAACACTCAGCCAATCAGCATCCAGCATCCATATCAGTCCTCTGAGCTGCTTTGAGGACGTGACAGCGGCCGTGTCAGAAGTCAGAGATAAACTACAGGACGTCCTGAGAGAGAAGAGGACAAAAGTCTCACTGACAGCGACTGAAGTGGACGTTTTACTGCCACAACCAGAGCCCAAGACCAGAGCTGGATTCTTAAAATATTCAGGTGAAATCACACTGGATCCAAACACAGAAAACAAATGGCTGTTATTATCTGAGGGGAATAGGAAAGCAACATTCATGAGTCAACATCAGTCTTATTCTAGTCACCCAGACAGATTCACTGACTGGCCTCAGGTCCTGAGTAGAGAGGGTCTGACTGGACGTTGTTACTGGGAGGTGGAGAGGAGAGGAGGAGTTTATGTAGCAGTCGCATACAAGAATATCAGCAGAGCAGGGATGACAGAGGAATGTTTATTTGGACAAAATGACAAATCTTGGGCGTTAAATTGTAACAACAACAGTTATACATTTTGGTCCAACAAAGTCCAAACTCCCGTCTCAGCTCCTGAGTCCTCCAGAATAGGAGTGTACCTGGATCACAGTGCAGGTATTCTGTCCTTCTACAGCATCTCTGAAACCATGACTCTCCTCCACAGAGTCCAGACCACATTCACTCAGCCCCTTTATGCTGGACTAAGGTTTTATGATTATGGAGACTCTGCTGAGTTGTGTAAACTGAAATAGACAGAAGTCATTTAAGGGTTAAATTCTGTCATTCTGAGTCATTTTTTTTGTTAAAAAAAGGAAAACTTCTCTAAATTGCAGCTTGTTAAATGAGAATATTTTCTGGTTCCTTCACTCCTCGAGGCTTTTTTCTGCATTTCGATGCTTTTTTATTTTTTTGACCCATTCAAGGCTTTTGTTGATGCTTTTTGATACATTTTCAATGTTTTTTTATACGGTGGTTTTTATTGAAAGCTTTTTGATGCTTGCTTGCTACAACACACATGGACTGACACACACACACACACACACACAAACACAAATGTGGACACACCGCGTACACACACACACACACACACACACAATGACACACACACACACACTCTCTCACACACACACACACACACACGTGAACACACAATGACACACACACATACACACAAACAAACACACTCTCTCACACACACACACACACACACACATGTGGACACACGTTCACGCATACGGACACACACTGACACACACACACAAACACACACACACACACACAGACACGATGACACACACAAACACAGTCTCTCACACACACACACGCTCCCTCTCTCTCCCCTACACACACACACACACACACTGACACACACACACACACACTCTCTCACACACACACACACATGCACTCTCTCTCTCTCTCTCTCACACCACACACTGACACACACACACACACACACACAAACACACTCTCACGCACACACTCGCATACGGACACACACTGACACACACACAAACACACTCTCTCACACACACACACACACACACACAAACACACACACACATGGACACAAATATCTCACACACAATAAACCCATAAAAAAAACTGCTGAGCTGTGTAAACTGAAATAGTCAGAAGTCATTTAAGGGTTAAATTCTGTGTTTTAACTCTTAAAATTATTTAGTCTCCATGATTGTAGCTGAGAGCTGATTGTTTGGACTTTTTTCACGTGTTTACACGTTTTTTTTGCTTTTTCTTACTTTTTTTGCTTTTATCAAAACATGTTGTCACTTTCTTCGATATCTATTTGCTTTTCTAAACGTTTTTGTGCATTTCTTTGACGTCTTTGTTTGCATGTATTGATGTTTTAGAAGTGATGAGATGAGTTTTAGTTTGTTGATGAAAACCATTCGGGGAGCCCCAGAAGCTCTCAATGTGCTCAGTTGAGATCTGTTATTTTACCTTTGATTGTTGAAACAAGGACGATATGTTAAAAAAAGATCTTTACCGAGATGATCTGTAGATATTAGCTGTTTGTTATTCATGTATTTCTCCACGTTATGTATCTGCGGGACAGGAAGATTTCTGTTAAATAGCGGTGTCTTAGTAATGTATATAAGGGTGTTTAAGTTGTATGTTAATATAGACAAGTCAAAGAAAATCTTTCAAGGTGGCAGAAACGCTTCAGGACATCGTATTTCTGAATATATCTGATATGTTTTGCATTTTATCTCATACATTTTGTTACGCCTATCGAGAAATAAATACTTTTAAATCCAAAAACATCGTTCTTGTGACTTGATAATACCTCTGGAGTGACTTGTAAGACCTGTTACAGATACTAGGCAATAGCAGGCGCAAAGATTTTCAGGCTCCAACTGTGTGGGACCCTCGTTACAAAGCTAAAGGGTTGTTTGGTGGGCATTTAAATATTCATTAAGTATGTAACTGGAAAACTTGCTTGTAAATTCTAATATAGATTTTATTTATTTACTTTTAGTGTGTATAGAGCCAGCATAATTCCACCAGAATCCATGTAAATAATCAGGACTTTTAGCGTGTATAGAGCAAGCATATTTCCACCAGACTCCATGTAAATAATCAGGACTTTTAGCGTGTATAGAGCCAGCATATCTCCACCAGACTCCATGTAAATAATCAGGACTTTTAGCGTGTATAGAGCCAGCATATTTCCACCAGACTCCATGTAAATAATCCGGACTTTTAGCGTGTATAGAGCCAGCATATTTCCACCAGACTCCATGTAAATAATCAGGACTTTTAGTGAGTATAGAGCCAGCATATCTCCACCAGACTCCATGTAAATAATCAGGACTTTTAGCGTGTATATGCTTTGAATGAAGTGTGTTTTACACACACAAACACAGACAGATGCACCCCCCCACCCCCCCCCCCCCCCCCCCCCCACCAACCACCACACACACACACACACACACACACACACACACACAAACACACACACACAGTTCAGTTCCGACCTGCAGTCCTTAGCTGCATGTCATTCCCCCCTCTCTCTCCCACTTTCATGTCCATGCTGTCCTTTCAAAATAAAAGCCTAAAAATGACATTAATCTTAAAATAAAGAAATTAAGATTTCCAAAGAAAGAAAGATGACGGCTGTTGATGACTCGACATGCCAACCCTCACCTGAAACAAGTCCGACTTACTGCCGAGAACCCGGACACAGCTCTCGCTTTGGTCGTACAGAGATTAGATGGCCCTGAGAAGAGACCCCCTCACCCCATACTCACGCAGCACCTCCCACAGTTTCACCCGGGGGACCAGGTCATACGCCTTCTCCTGATCCACAAAACACATGTAGACCGGTTGGGCATACTCCCAGGCTCCCTCCAGGATCCTTGCGAGGGTGAAGAGCTAGTCCGTTGTTCCACGACCAGGACGGAATCTGCATTGTTCCTCTTCAACCCGAGGTTCGACTATCGGCCGAACCCTCCTTTCCAGCACCTTGGAGTAGACTTTACCAGGGAGGCTGAGAAGTGTGATACCCCTGTAATTGCCACACACCCTCTGGTCCCCCTTTTTAAAAAGGGGAACCACCACCCCAGTCTGCCACTCCTTTGGCACTGTCCCAGACTTCAACGCAATGTTGAAGAGACGTGTCAACCAGGACAGCCCCTCCACACCCAGAGCCTTGAGCATTTCTGGACGGATCTCATCAATCCCCGGGGCTTTGCCACTGTGGAGTTGTTTGACTACATCAGTGACTTCCACCTGGGAAATAGACAATGATCCCCCATCATCCTCCAGCCCTGCCTCTAACATAGAGGGCGTATTAGTCGGATTCAGGAGTTCCTCAAAATGCTCCTTCCACCGCCCTATTACCTCCTCAGTTGAGGTCAACAGCGTCCCATCCTTACAGTACACAGCTTGGATGGTTCCCCGCTTCCCCCTCCTGAGGTGGCGAACGGTTTTCCAGAAGCACCTTGGTGCTGACCTAAAGTGCTTCTCCAAACTTATCCAACACCCGCTGCTTTGCCTCTTTCACGGCAGAGGCTGCAGCCCTTCGGGGCCTTCGGTACCCTGCAACTGCCTCCGGAGTCCTCTGGGATAACATATCCTGGAAAGACTCCTGCTTCAGTCGGACGGCTTCCCTGACCACCGGTGTCCACCACAGTGTTTGTGGGTTACCGCCCCTTGAGGCACCTAAGACCCTAAGACCACAGCTCCTCGCCGCAGCTTCAGCAATGGAAACTTTGAACATTGTCCACTCAGGTTCAATGCCCCCAGCCTCCACAGGGATGCACGAAAAGCTCCGCCGGAGGTGTGAGTTGAAAGTCTGTCGGACAGGGGCCTCCTCCAGACGTTCACAATTTACCCACACTACCCGTTTGGGCTTACCAGGTCTGTCCAGAGTCTTCCCCCACCCCCTGACCCAACTCACCACCAGATGGTGATCGGTTGACAGCTCCGCCCCTCTCTTCACCCAAGTGTCCAAAACATACGGCCTCAGATCAGATGAAACGATTATAAAATAGATCATTGACCTTTGGCCTAGGGTGCTCTGGTACCAAGTACACTTATAAGCATCCCTATGTTCGAACATGGTGTTTGTTATAGACAATCCATGACTAGCACAGAAGTCCAACAACAAACAACCACTCTGGTTTAGATCAGGGAGGCCGTTCCTCCCAATCACGCCTCTCCATGTATTTTCCATGAACCATCACCTTATCGTGGTGGAGAGGTTTGTGTGTCTCTGTGAACCCGATGGCTGTGTTGTCTGGAGCTTTGTGCTCCTGGTAGGGTCTCCCACGGCAAAGTGGTCTCAGGTGAGGGGCCAGACAAAGAATGGTTCAAAAACCCTATGAATAAACGAGGTAGAGATGGAGTGACCCTGCCCGGAGGAAGCCCGGGGCCCCTGTCTGGAGCCAGGCCCAGATGGCGGGCTCGTCGGCGGTTTGCCACGGAGCCCGGCCGGGCACAGCCCGAAAAAGCTACGTGGCTCCCATCTCTCCAGCCCATGGGCCCACCACCTGTGGGAGGAACCGCTGCTACACGGGTGGCAGTGAAGGTCAGGGGCCTCGACGGACCAGACCCTGGCAGCAGATGCTGGCTCTGGGGACGTGGAACGTCACCTCTCTGTGGGGGAAGGAGCCGGAACTGGTGCGGGAGGTGGAGCGCTACCAGTTAGATCTGGTGGGGCTTACCTCTACGCACTGTCTCGGTTCTGGAACCATACTCCTGGATAGGGGTTGGACTCTTTGTATAGTTGTGATGGCCAAATGAAGCTTCATGAAGCATTGTCTTTATTTTCCGAGCCCACTAGGCGCTCTCTGTTCAACAAAGGTTTGAGAATACACTGAATTGCAATGCCCAAGGCCTTTCTCTTAAAACCAAGACCGCCATCTAGTGGGCTCAGAAAAAAAAGAAAATGGTTCACGAAGCTTCATTTGTATAGTATGTCGAAGAAAGTGATAAAAAAGTCATAGTATATTGATAAAGTCATAGTATAGTATGTTGGAAAAATTCATAGAAAAGTCATAGTATAGTATGTCAAAAAAAGTGATAAAAAGTCATAGTATAGTATGTCAAAAAAGTGATAAAAAGTCATAGTATAGTATGTCAAAAAAGTGATAAAAAGTCGTAGTGTAGTATGTCGAAAAAATTCATAAAAAAGTCATAGTATAGTATGTAGGAAAAATTCATAAAAAAAGTCATTGTATAGTATGTCGAAAAAAATCATAAAAAAGTCATAGTATAGTATGTCAAAAAAAGTTATAAAAAAGTCAAAGTATAGTACAGTACAAGTCAAAAGTTTGGACACACCTTCTCATTCAATGTGTTTCTATATTTTCATGACTATTTACATTTTAGATTCTCACTGAAGGCATCAAAACTATGAATGAACTCATGTGGAATTATGTACTTAACAAAAAAGTGTGAAATAACTGAAAACATGTCTTATATTTTAGATTCCTCAAAGTAGCCACCCTTTGCTTTTTTTGATAACACAGCAAACCCTTGGTGTTCTCTCAATGAGCTTCATGAGGTAGTCACCTGAAATGGTTTTCACTTCACAGGTGTGCTTTTCACGGTTAATTAGTGGAATTTTTTCTAAACTAAAACTAAGCATTTTCAAAAAATAAAAGAATGAAATAAACTAGCAAACCCACTTTAAAAACTAATTAAAACTAAACTGAATTTGAAAACAAAAAGTAAAAAAATGAAAATAAAAACTAATGAAAAATGAAAAATGCCTAACTATAATAACCTTGGTTGTTACTCAAAAAAGTTTTTCAGGGTTGGCAGGTCTGGATTTAGAGTGAGCCCTGGATGTTTACCACGACTGGCTCCGCCCCCTAGGACATTAAGTACTCTGTTAGTACTTTGAACACACTTTACCTGATCACTCCATCATTACTTAAGTTATTTAAGTTAATAACAGGACAACTATGTCATTTAGTAAACTGGGGAGCCGTCTCCAAACCCTGTGATTCTAAGAAGAGTTTACCTCCTAAAAGCTGAAGTCAGCAGAGTTTTTAAAGGAGAAATGAGCTCTGTTGTAAACAAGTGTTGCTGCGTTCCTTATCGCATACTTTTTCTTCGGTACAACAGTGTATCACTGCTGTTATTACATCAGAGCTCAGACTAGATTAATTTCTCAGGAAGTGAGACACAAGACAGTCAGACAGTCGTTGTCACTGAGCGAGAGGTGAAATGGCGCAGAAAGGAGTTCAGCTGGACCGGGAAACCTTCTCTTGTTCCATCTGTCTGGATCTACTGAAGGATCCAGTGACAATTAACTGTGGACACAGCTACTGCATGAACTGTATTAAAAGTCACTGGGATGAAGAGGATCGTAAGTACAGCTACAGCTGCCCTCAGTGCAGGCAGAGCTTCACACCGAGGCCTGTCCTGCTGAAAAACACCATGTTAGCAGCTTTAGTGGAGGAGCTGAAGAAGACTGGACTCCAAGCTGCTCCTGCTGATCACTGCTATGCTGGAGCTGAAGATGTGGCCTGTGATTTCTGCAACGGGAGAAAACTCAAAGCCATCAAATCCTGTCTGCAATGTCTGGCTTCTTTCTGTGAGAAACATCTTCAGCCTCATTTTGAATCAGAGACATTCAAGAAACACAAGCTGGTGGAGCCGTCCAAGAAGCTCCAGGAGAACGTCTGCTCTCGTCACGATGAGGTAATGAAGATTTTCTGCCGTACTGATCAGCAGCTTATCTGTTATCTCTGCTTAATGGACAAACATAAAGGCCACGATACAGTCTCGGCTGCAGAAGAAAGGACTGAGAGGCAGGAAAAGCTCGAGGGGAGTCGACAGACCATCCAGCAGAGAATCCAGGACAGAGAGAAAGATGTAAAGCTGCTTCAACAGCAGGCGGAGGCCATCGATCGCGCCGCCGATAAAGCAGTGGAGGACAGCGAGAAGATCTTCACCGAGCTGATCCGTCTCCTGGAGAAAAGAAGCTCTGATGTGAAGCAGCAGGTCAGATCCCAGCAGAAAAGGGAAGAGAGTCGAGTCAAAGAGCTTCAGGAGAAGCTGGAGCAGGAGATCACTGAGCTGAAGAGGGAAGACGCTGAGCTGAAGAAGCTCTCACACACAGAGGATCACAGCCAGTTTCTACACAACTACCCCTCACTGTCACCACTCAGCCAATCAGCATCCAGCATCCATATCAGCCCTCTGAGCTGCTTTGAGGACGTGACAGCGGCCGTGTCAGAAGTCAGAGATAAACTACAGGATGTCCTGAGAGAGGAGTGGACAACCGTCTCACTGACAGGGACTGAAGTGGACGTTTTACTGCCACAACCAGAGCCCAAGACCAGAGCTGGATTCTTAAAATATTCACGTGAAATCACACTGGATCCAAATACAGCAAACACACATCTGTTATTATCTGAGGGGAACAGGAAAGCAACATTCATGAGTCAACAACAGTCTTATTCTAGTCACCCAGACAGATTCACTGGCTGGTCGTATCAGGTCCTGAGTAGCGTGAGTCTGACTGGACGTTGTTACTGGGAGGTGGAGAGGAGAGGAGAAGTTTCTGTAGCAGTCGCATACAAGAATATCAGCAGAGCAGAGGGGTCGGGTGAATGTTTATTTGGACAAAATGACAAATCTTGGGCATTGTATTGTGACAACAACAGTTATACATTTTGGTCCAACAAAGTCCAAACTCCCGTCTCAGGTCCTGAGTCCTCCAGAGTAGGAGTGTACCTGGATCACAGTGCAGGTATTCTGTCCTTCTACAGCGTCTCTGAAACCATGACTCTCCTCCACAGAGTCCAGACCACATTCACTCAGCCCCTCTATGCTGGACTTTGGGTTTATTGGCCTCATGGAAACTCTGCTGAGTTGTGTAAACTGAAATAGACAGAAGTCATTTTAAGGGTTAAATTCTGTCATTCTGAGTCATTTATTTATTTAAAAAAAGGAAAACTTCTCTAAATTGCAGCTTGTTAAATGAGAATATTTTCTGGTTCCTTCACTCCTCGAGGCTTTTTTCTGCATTTTGATGCTTTTTTTTAATTTTTTGACTCATTCAAGGCTTTTGTTGATGCTTTTTGATACATTTTCAATATTTTTTTAACGGTAGTTTTTATTGAAAGCTTTTTGACGCTCGCTTGCTACAACACACACACATGGACTCACACGTACACACACACACACACACACCCAGACACACACACACACGTGGACACACATGTACACACACTGACACACACACACGGACACACGTGGACACACACGTACACACACATGGACACACACTGATACACACACAAACACACACAATGACACACACACAAACACACTCCAAAACACACACACACACTCTGCTGAGTTGTGTAAACTGAAATAGTCAGAAGTCATTTAAGGTTAAATTCTGTGTTTTAACTATAATATAATAATTATTTAGTCTCCATGTTTGTTGCTGAGAGCTGATTGTTGTGTCTTTTTTCATGTGTTTACACATTTTGCTTTTATCAAAACATGTCACTTTCTTCGATATCTATTTGCTTTTCTAAACGTTTTTGTACATTTCTTTGACGTCTTTGTTTGCGTGTATTGACATTTTAGAAGTGATGAGATGAGTTTTAGTTTGTTGATGAAAACCATTCGGGGAGCCCCAGAAGCTCTCAATGTGCTCAGTTGAGATCTGTTATTTTACCTTTGATTGTTGAAACAAGAACGATATGTTAAAAAAAGATCTTTACCGAGATGATCTGTAGATATTAGCTGTTTGTTATTCATGTATTTCTCCACGTTATGTATCTGCGGGACAGGAAGATGTCTGTTAAATAGCGGTGTCTTACAGTTTTTGCCCGTTGCTTGAACACTATAGACCCACACTTAGACTAAAGTAACACAACTTGAAGCTTTTGTTGCCATACCTCAAACACATGTACCCATACCTTAAACAAAAGCGCTGCTTTGCACTCTAGTTGCAATTCTGCAACACACTTACTCCTTTATGCAACACACTTGGTCTTGCATACTACACTCTATTTCATACAGAAGACACTTCGTTCAAAAATGAAATCTCAGGGTGCCATTCGGAAAAAAGGTGTATCTAAAATACAAAACACATCGGGTAATTGCAACCACTCAAATACACACCTGAAGGCACTTACTTGCAAAACTGAACACCAATCAGCCAGCTACAAAAAACCCTCAGTTTGGCCATTTAAAGAACTTTGCAAGCATGGATGGAGGGAGAGCAAGAGGCAGAGGTAGAGCAAGAGGAAGAGGAGGAGGAGGAGGAGGAGGGAGGTCAAGGTCGAAGAGGCCATGCACGGACCCCTATTTCTGATGATATAAGAGCAACTTTGGTGGACCATGTCATCAACCATGGCCTGACTATGAGGGAAGCTGGGCAGAGTAGCCCCCACATTAACCGGATCCGCTTACGGGCATCTGTAATAAGAACATTCTGACTAGAAAACAGGTATGTCTTCACCTCTCTACCTTCTACTCTGCTCAGATGGTATTTACAGCACTGTACTACAGTATATCACATTACCACATCACGTGTACAGGGTATTGCAGGGTGCTAATGCTCCTTTTGCAGCCAAAGTGGTAGTTTTTGTGAAACATACCATGATTACTTATATTGAGATGTTTCAGTACAGTGGATGATACAGTATATACAGTAAAGTACTGTAAGAAAAAGAAGCAAACCGATGACAATTTGTGGTTGTATTTCTCTAGAATGACTAGAAGACCTTCTGGGGGAGGACGCCAACGCCTGTTCACACAACAGCAGGAACTTGCCGTTGTGGACCTAGTGAGGGCAGACAATGCCATCCGTCTCCACCAGCTACGACAGAAAATACTTGCAGACAGGCAAGTGTTCAACAACATAGACCATGTGAGCATCACCACCATCAGACGCATCTTGGGAAAACACAACATCACCATGAAGCAGATCTACAGGGTCCCATTTCAGAGGAACAGTGTCCGGGTCAAAGGACTTTCAGCTGAATATGTACGGGTAAGTGTAACTGTCCTTTACATTTACAATACAGTATTGGTGAAATCCAGTAGCAGCTGAATATGTACCATATCAGTACCACATGGATCCATTCGGAGAGCTACACAGGTACCTGTGTGATGGGGTGAGGGTCCTGTATGTGTAGCACTGTAGTACAGTACTATGTTTTTTTTGTTACAGAGAATCTTGGCCATGGATGGAGCTGCACAGCCTCATGAATTCATTTTCATTGATGAAGCTGGATTCGACCTGAGCAAAACAAGACGACGGGGTCGTAATGTAATTGGCCACAGGGCAATTGTGAATGCCCCGGGCCGCAGCGGGGGTAATATTACATTGTGTGCCGCCATAAGCCTTCGAGGGGTTCTGCATCATCATGCAAAACTAGGTCCATACAATAGACAACATATACTCACATTTCTAGATGCTCTCCATAATATAGTTGTACAGAACAGACCAGATCAGCCCAGGTTTGTGGTGGTATGGGATAATGTCAGTTTCCATCGGGCTGCTCTGGTCCAGGCCTGGTTCACCAACCACAATCAATTTGAAGTGGTATACTTGCCCCCTTACTCACCATTTTTAAACCCTATAGAGGAATTCTTTTCAGCTTGGAGATGGCGTGCATATTACCGTCAACCACATGCCCGCATGCCTCTTCTGCAGGCAATGGAACAGGACTGCGGCGACATTCAGGTGACAGCAATCCATGGATGGTTTCGACATGCAAGGGGATATTTTCCCCGGTGCCTAGCGGGAGAAGACATCGCTTGCGACGTCGATGAGGTCCTGGGGCCAGACCCCAACAGACGGCGGGATCCATGAGCCCACATATGCACAATTGCCATGATTTTCTGTGTTTACAGCTGCTCAGCTGGCGACTCGGACACGTGCACTGTCAGTCTGTTGCTCTGTCGAACTTGATCTTAATTGTTTTGTTTGTTTTTATAATGTTTTTTAATGTTAAAGCGTTGATCACAATGAAGGCATTTTTGGTACAATTTCTGTTGCTAATCTTGATTGGAGGGAGGATCCTTGCTTTGAATCGCGTATCATCTGCACAATTGGTTGGTGTAACGTTACCATCCTTGAGTTATAGCAGAGCGGAATTGCTCCTTTTAAGGACTGAAACAACATTGCCTCCCACGGACTTACCTGTTGATATCAGGAGGAAGAGTGCATCTTCGGCGCGACCCAGGAAAAGAGGGAAGAGAGGAGGTGTCCGTCGCCGTCTTCAGAGCCGTGGTGATAAACCTCCTCTTCCGTCTGTGATTTTAAGTAATGTGCGGTCCTTAAAGAATAAAATTGAGGAGCTACGCACGGTTACAAGGACATGGTACGAGTACCGCGAGTCCAGCTTGATGGTATTCACGGAGACATGGCTTCATCGGGACATCCCCTGCTCTCTGGTTGAGCTGGACGGGTTTTCGCTTGTTCGAGCAGACAGGGATGGAAACTCGGGTAAATCCAGAGGCAGCGGTGTCTGCATATACGTCAAGGATAAATGGTGCCAACAGCATACGGTGAGAGATACTGTGTGCAATCCCGATGTGGAATTATTATGTTTATCATTAAGACCGTTTTATTTACCGTGGGAATTTGGAAACATCATTATTTGTGCGGTGTACGTTCCACCAAACGGGAATGCCGCAAATGCGGCCAGGTGCATAAGTGACTGTGTCAACGAACAATTAAGGCGTACTCCAGCGGCCCCAATTCTCATCCTTGGAGACTTTAATCAGTGTAAACTGGAGTTTATGCTTCCGGGATACGAACAATATATTAAGTGCTTCACTAGAGGTAACAAGATTCTAGACAAATGCTACGGAAACATCAAAAACGCATACGTTGCTAAGCCCAAGCCTCCTTTATCTAACTGTGATCACAACACTGTCCATTTGACTCCAATCTATAAAACTCTTTTAAAAAGAACTAAGCCACACACAAAGACAATCTCGGTCTGGTCGGAGGATAGCATACAGACTTTAAAAGGCTGCTTTGATTCCACGGATTGGAATCTCTTTCACGAGATGGATATTGAGACAGCTACAGAATCTATAACGGACTATATACATTTTTGTGTGGACTCTATTGTGGAGAAGAAAACTGTAACAGTATTTCCAAATAACAAAAGTTTTATAACATAGGAAGTTAAGGAATGTTTGAATAGGAAGAAGTTGGCATTTATAAATAATGATAAAATCAAACTAAAATTAGTCCAAAGAGAACTGAATATATTATTGAGGGGGGCAAGGAAAAAAATATAGAGATATAATAGAAGATAATTTTGCCACAGGGAATTCAAAAAACCTATGGGACTCAATGAAACTTGTGACAAATATGACATCCCCTCATAGAAATTTTACAACTAATGATGATGAACATAGGGCAAACGATTTAAATGACTTTTTTCTTAGATTTGAGTCGCCAGATGATTATACGGATGTTCTGGATAATGTAACATGTGAACCAGGTCAGAGGATAGTGGTGGACCCACAGGTGGTTAGCACTTTATTTAGAGGTGTATGCTCTAAAAAATCTATGGGTCCAGATAGGATTTCAGCCTTTTTGTTGAAAACCTGTGCAATAGAGCTTTCCATGGCATTCTGCCCAATTTTTCAAAAATCTTTAGATTCACATACTATTCCATCCTTATGGAAAAAAATCTATTGTTATACCAGTCCCTAAGAAACAGAACTCAATGGAGAATCGTGATTTCAGACCTGTGGCCTTAACATCACAGGTTATGAAGTGTTTTGAACGATATGTTTTAATGGGTTTAAAGGATCATGTTAAACCTCTACTCGACCCGTTTCAATTTGCTTATAAGGAGAGGCGAGGTACTGAGGACGCCATTAATTGCATCTTTCATTTAGTGATTAGTCATTTAGAAGACACTCAAGCATATGCCCGTTTACTTTTTATTGATTTTAGTTCAGCGTTCAATACCCTGAATCCCAGATTGCTGACCACAAAGTTAAAAGAACTTAATGTAAATCCATACTGTATCAAATGGCTCTATTCTTTTCTGAACAATCGTACACAACAAGTGAGAGTCAACAACTCGTACTCTGAGGTTAAAATTACAAACACGGGAGCCCCGCAGGGATGTGTATTTTATTTACATTATATACCAATGACTGCGTAGCAAGTCAAGAGAGTACTTTTTTTATCAAGTTTTCTGATGACACAGCAATTCTAAGCTTATTAAAAAGGCAAGATAATGCTTCACACTATTTCTCTGAGGTAAACCGATTTGTTGGCTGGTGCGATAATAACTCCTTAATACTGAATGGAGCTAAGACTGTAGAGATCATTTTAGATCCTAGAAGTGTAAGAGACCATAGTCCGGTAATGATATATGGTAATATCATTGCACAGGTATCTTCGTATAAGTACTTGGGAGTTTATATAGATAATTCATTATGTTGGTCTTCTCATGTCAACAATCTTTGTTCCAGGTTACAGCAGAGACTATATTTTTTACGAAGGTTAAAAGCGTTCGGAGTAAATCAGAGAATTATGTACTTGTTCTACCAGTCTGGGGGTTGGGGTTTTAGAGTAGAAAGATATGGAAATGTAATAGAGAGAAAAAAAAAATGAAAAAAAAAAATATAGGAGGGATTATTAAAAAAAAAAAAAAAAAAAAGGGGGGAAAAAAAAAAACATAATAGAATTATATTAAAATAATAAAAAAAAAAATGAAAAAAAAAAATGAAAAAATAAAAAAAAATTATTAAAAAATAATAATAAAAAAAGAAGGTATAAAGGGGGTGAGGGGGGGGGATAAAGGACTAATTTTTTGATAAAAAAAAAAGAAATGGTGTGGTAAGAAAATAGTATGATTAAAAAAAAAAAAAAAAAAAAAAGAGAAAAAAAGGGGTTTTTAAAATTAAAAATTTATGGGGGGGGAAGAATTAAAAAAAAATTAATATTTAATTTTAAAATAAAACAAAAAAAAAAAAAAGAGAGAAAAAAAATTTAAAAAAAATTTTAAAATAACTTAGAAGGGAAATTAAAGGTTTTTAATAAAAGTTTAATCGAAAAAACTCTTTTGTTCCTACTGCAATCAAGGCGCTAAATAGAAATGAAATACTGTGAACATCCTTCTTGTGCTTTTTTTTTTTAAATTTATCTTAATTGTTTTAATGGATGCTGTATTGTGTGAATGATCTATTATTGTGTTTTATGTTTTTTTCGATCATGTGTTTTATGTACCTTGATCATGTTGCTTTGCATGACTAGACTATGCACGGTGTCCAAGACAAATTTCCCAGTGATGGGACTAATAAAGTATAAAGTAACAATAACAATAACTTATTTCACCAGTATATTGCTGTTGAACCCCAGATGGGAAAAGGGTATTTTACAATTACTGTGAATGCACCACGAGGCTACCTGTTTTAAGTGAGTGCACCGTCTGTGTTGTTTAATTCCGACCATATAAACATACTGTATATCTATGAATTCCGTCAACGGCAGCTGCTGCGCTGCAGAGCAGACTGTTACATCCTGCTGTTGAAGTCCTCCACAGTGAAATACAGTCACACTTTACACTGTTTAATGTTAGCAGTTAGCATTTTACCGGTGTTTAATCCAGCTGCTAGCTAAAGGTAGGCTAACGTTACATGCTGTCAGGTGTAGTGTAAAGTCAAGCACCGAAATGAGGCACCGAAACTTTCATTCTTATTCGGTCTCGTTACTACCGTTTACGTCGGCACCGGTTCCCTATTGGCACCGAGTTTCGGTACCCAACCCTTATCTGAAGTCTCTTTTATATAGACCTTAGTGGTCCCGTAATACTGTATCTGAAGTCTCTTTTATATAGACCTTAGTGGTCCCCTAGTACTGTATCTGAAGTCTCTTTTATATAGACCTTAGTGGTCCCCTAATACTGTATCTGAAGTCTCTTTTATATAGACCTTAGTGGTCCCCTAATTCTGTATCTGAAATCTCTTTTATATAGGCCTTAGTGGTCCCCTAATACTGTATCTGAAGTCTCTTTTATATAGGCCTTAGTGGTCCCCTAATACTGTATCTGAAGTCTCTTTTATATAGACCTTAGTGGTCCCCTAATTCTGTATCTGAAGTCTCTTTTATATAGACCTTAGTGGTCACCTAATACTGTATCTGAAATCTCTTTTATATAGACCTTAGTGGTCCCCTAATACTGTATCTGAAGTCTCTTTTATATAGGCCTTAGTGGTCCCCTAATACTGTATCTGAAGTCTCTTTTATATAGACCTTAGTGGTCCCCTAATAGTTTTAAAAGTTTAAATATTTGAAAAAAGGCGACAAAAACCTCGCAAGAATCGACTGAAACTTAGAAATCAGCGCAAAAAGACTTGAAAAAAGGGACCTAAACAACACCGTATAAATACTCTGTTACGGTGCGTATTATTCCAACTTTTTTCTAACGTTTTTAAGAGTTTTTTTTCCTAAAATCTTCCGACTTTATTGCTTTAAATAAACCGACCATTTGACAGCGAGTAACGCGATTAAACAGAAATGATCCCGTGATCAGACTCGGGGCGATTAAAGCCACGCAAATATTCCCTTCTCTTCGATGTGAACGAGCCAAAAGCTCCTGTTGTTGTTGTTGTTGTTGTGTGTTTGTGTAGTTGTTGTCATGGTGATGATGATGATGATATCGTTGTTGTTGTGTTTGCAGGTCAGAGGTCAGGGGTCACAGCAGGGCGGCGCGCAGAGAAGAGAGAAGGACTCGGACTGTGTCGTCCTATAGACTCCTTTTATTATCATTGTAATCTATTGAGACGCACAGACACACACACACATATTTATACACACACACACACACAGATATATATACACACACACACAGAGACACAGACACACACACACACACAGATATATACACACACACAGATATACAGAGACACAGACACACACAAACGCACACACACACACAAACACACACACACACACACACACACGTACAGACACACTGACACACACACACACATGTACAGACACAGATACACAGACCCAAACACACAGACACACACAGACACATACAGACAGACAAAGACACAGACTCACACACACACACACACACACACACACCCAGCTCGATGCCAAACCCCAGTGCTTTCTTTGATAAACAGTTTGTCTCAGACGTGATTCCGAGTTTTTTGGAAAGTTTGTAAGAAATGTGAGAAGGTCCCACAGAGTCTGGTGGAGCACACACACACACACACACACAGTCACACACACACACACACACACACACACACACACACACACACACACACACACACAGACACACACAGGTACCGCTGTCTGATAGAAAGGTCTACCAGTCGCAACAAACAGCTTCATTAACGGCCAATAATTAATAATTCTCTAAAGCTTAACTGGTCCAAAATCAACCTTTTTAAGAAGAATAACTTCTGGGTGGACAGGCTGTGAGAAACTGACGAGTTAAGAACTGAGAAATAATCCCAAATGATGCAGAATTAAGCAGAATTATCCACAAAAGTTTGTCTGTATTTGTGACTGACCTATAAAGCATTAGGGGATATTTACTGGCTGTTAATATAAAGCTGATGGCGATGGTATCTCATATATCTATGAAGGGAAACTGTTGGAAAATCCGTTAACTTAAATCTGTATTTTATGTAAAATCTCTCTTTTCTGATTGGACCAGTTTCTCCAGTAAAGGTCCGACCGGTTCTCACTCCGAACTCATCAAGATACGGACGCTCGTTTAGTGTCTCTCAGCGTCGGATAGGACGCCAAAAATCCACTTTTTTTCCAAGGTGGCGCCCGACAAAATGACGTAATAATCCGACAAAGTAGCTCATCCAATCAGATCGAAGCGTTGACGTCAATGCTGCTGCCGGTTCTGCCGTTGTTTACCTTTTTCTTCTTCTTCTTCTAGTCCCGTAGAAAGAGCAGCGTCGGTAGCCTTTGCTCATTAGCGCCTCCTCTGGTCAGGAGAAGAATGCAACTGGTGTCGCGAGCACCAGCGCCGGTATAAACAGTCACAGAGATTTCATGAACGCGACAACTTATCGGGACTTTGTCTTATTCACAGTAACCCCCAGAGTTAGATAAGTCCATACATACCCTTCTCATCTCAGTGCGTGCTGTAAAGCTGTCTGATGTCGCCAGTGGCAGCAGCCAATCACAGAACAGGCAGGTGAATGGTTCCAGTAATCCTACTGCTCCCAATAAGTGACAAAATAACACCAACATGTTCCTATTTACATGTTGTGATTTGTAGAGTCACAGAGTGTACAAAAAACAACGTAACATGAGACACAGCCATCTTCTAACCAGTAAACAAACCGGGAACTATATTCTCAGGCGGAAGAATATAGTACTTGGGTAGCAATACAGTCAGTACAATAGTAGCGGAGTGATTTGCTTTGCAGCAAGCCTGTCTGAGACTATATGTAGAGTCTTTTAACAACTCCTACGTTAGGCCGATATGGTGAGATTAGGGGAGAACTTGCTCGGACGCGTGTTCTACGTGCCAATAATCAATGTCCACAATTTGTCTGCGTTTTCAGTGCTGTGACCCGTTTATTTTCAGTATAACGGCCTGCTTACCGTCGCACAAGCATAGAGTCCATTTCATTTCTGGTTTAGTTTCCTTGTCAAACAACTGAAACACTGCCCAAACTGACACAACTGACACGGTAAAAAGTAGGGCTGCTCCCTCTTGGTGGATTAGTCGACTAATCAGTGGTTTTGGTCTTTAGTCAACTTAGATTTCTTTAGTCCATTAGTCATGTTTGATGCTGTTTTTCATGCTGAATGACTTATTTCCAATAAACGTACGAGCACATCTCTGGTAAACACAAGAATTAAAGTGGTGCTTTTTAGCAGGACTCTTTGTGGAGAAACTCAGATTTACAGATCTGTCGATTAAATCAACTAATCGATTAGTCGATACGATTGAATGAGTGTTAGTCGACTAAGAAGTTCTGCAGTCGAGCACAGCCCTAGTGAAAAGCTGTCTGCTTTCCCCGTTTTCCATACACCTGTGTACCTGTGGCTGATGAGCTTTATGCCTTCCCAAAGACCATGCTCCACCCAGTGCTCAAACATAAAACTGCACCTTGACATAACCGACATGGAAGCATATACAAACAAAGTGGTGAAATGGCTCCAACAATATAGTTCCCGGTTTGTTTACTGGTTAGAAGATGGCTGTGTCTCATGTTACGTTGTTTTTTGTAGACGCTGTGACTCTACAAATCACAACATGTGTTTTTAAAGCATTATTTTGGCACTTTTGTCACTTATTCGGAGCAGTAGGATTACTGGAACCATTCACCTGCAGGTTCTGTGCTAGGCTTTGATTGATTGATTGATTTATTAGACAGTAACAGAAATAAATGCATAACAGGATGCCAACACAGTGACATTGTACATTTATCAGAACTGTCGAGGATAACACAAGAAAGTTACAAACTTATTTCCATTGTGGTCCTCGTTATAGTCTGACAAAGATGTCCAGGCAAGCTACAGATGACTAAAAGGTACCTTATGTACACTCAACCACATCCAAATACAAATATATATACACTGTAATAATAAATATTAATTTAAGACTGCATAAAAGATTGAATCTAATTAGCATTTAACAACCATTCACCACATGCTCGATTAAAACAACCATCTGACTGGCTTAACTTAATCTCTAGGCTAAGCTACCGGTGGGTGCGTCATACTTGTACGTCTACTACTTGTCTAACTCTGGGGGTTACGGTGAATAAGCTAAAGTCCCAATAAGTTGGTGTGTTCCTTTTAAGATGACGTTGTATGAAGAGAGACAATGGGAAAGAGTAGTAGGACAGCCCGAAATTCCTTTCCTGGCGTATTGCGTCTCATCTCTTCGGTGTGTTCTGAGGAACTTTTTGGACCAACTCGGGGAGACCGATCAGCCCGACTGACCTTTTCTAGCCGACGGTCGGCCGTCTGGTCACTGCCAACTTCCACTGCTTCGATATCAGTCGGGTCGAAATTTTACAGGCCTATCCTTTCCTAACATTGACTTTTGTCATTTCTGGCCTATCCTTTCCATATTCCCACATTTCAAAATAAGGGCCTATGTTCCCACATTTCAAAATAAGGGCCTATGTTCCCAAATTTCCAAAATAAGGGCCTATGTTCCCACATTTCCTTTTGTATCAGATTTTATCCCCCCTATCTCCCAATTTGGTAGCCAATTACACCCAACCTATTATCCAGTAGCAATGGACTACAGATGGAATGTAACCCTAACCCTAACATAGGGCCTAATTTTAAGAAAAATCTTAGAAATGTGGGAACATAGGGCTGTGGGAACATAGGGGTGACCCCCTTCCTAACTTAGACTTTTGTCATTTCTGGCCTATCCTTTCCAAATGTTTCACTAAGTCAGAACTAATTTTTCTCGCAGAATCTGAATCTGATAATTGATCATTTTGGTATAGTCAAACAGTCTTATATTTATGACCTAAGACATTTTTTGACATTTTAGATTTATGACTTCTTGACTCAACTCATAATTAGAATATATGTTGTATAGATACATATATATATATATATATATATATATATATATATATATATATATATATATATATATATATATATATCCTACACATACATACATGTTATTTATATGTTATGTTATTTATATATATATTTATATATATTTACATATATCTATATATATACTTATATATATCTATATATATAGATATATATATCATACATACAGTACAGTACATACAGTACATTCAGTACAGTATTTATATATATATATATATATAACATACTGTACTGTATGTATGATATATATATATATATATATACATACATATATCAATATACTGAACTGTATATATGACATCTATATACACAGTATGTATATGTATGTATGTGTATATATATATATATATATATATATATATATATATATATATATATATATATACACACACATAAACACACACACACACACACACACACACAAAACATTTAATTTTGTCTTTTCTGGGCTTCCGTACAGTTTTCAATATCTGCTGCGGGAACAGATCACTGGTCCATCGGGACATAAACAAGATCGAACTGAAAGCACCTTTTGGATAAAACTCTGCTGTAACTCAGATATTTAACAAACTGTTCTAACTCTCGCGTGTTTTCGGGGCACCGCCGGTACTTCCTGCTGTCGCTCCGGTGTTTTTAACCGTGTCTGACTGCTGCCACGCTCTCTTTAAAGCTTTGTATTTAATTTGTCATGATGTCAAATTATCAATAAAAATAAAACCCAAAACTGGTGTCGACTCATTTGTTGGCTGCTGATTATTAAAGTGCTCATATTATGCTCATTTTCAGGTTCATAATTGTATTTAGAGGTTATATCAGAATAGGTTTACATGGTTTAATTATCCAAAAACACCATATTGTTGTTGTACTGCACATTGCTGCAGCTACTCTTTTCCCCCTGTGTTGAGCTCTCTGTTTTAGCAACAGAGTGAGACATCTCAACTTCTGTAACATCTTTGTTGGGAGTTGCACATGCTCAGTAGCTAGGTAAGGACTACTAGCCAGTCAGAAGCAGAGTATGAGGGTGTGCCGTGCCCTGACAGTAGCTAGGTAAGGACTACTAGCCAGTCAGAAGCAGAGTATGAGGGCGTGCCCTGACAGTAGCTAGGTAAGGACTACTAGCCAGTCAGAAGCAGAGTATGAGGGTGCCCTTGACAGTAGCTAGGTAAGGACTACATGAGCTAGCTAGCTGTTTCTCTAAATTCAGTCAGTACAGGACAGGATTAGCCGGGAGACTTCTTCTAAACGAGGACACACTTCACACTTAGCGTGGAATTCCTGCAGAACAGGGACATGGAAGTAGATATTTTGGAGATTATGGTGAACTAGTGTGTTGTAGCAGTGCTTTGCCATTCAGAACGAGCTAGCATGCTTGCGCAAGCATGCTATGGTTAGCCAGCTCGTTTCAGCTAGTGCCGTAGAAAGCCGTGCAGATGTTGATCAGCTCACCCGGAGACTGAAGGCAGGACACATTCAGAAACCGTATCTCACTGAGAACACCATGGATGGTTGTTTTTCAAAGTGTGTAATAGTATAGTATGTCAAAACAAATTCATAAAAAGTCAGAGTATAGGATGTCAAAAAAGTGATAAAGAAGTCATAGTATAGAATTGGGATATACTATATCTTTCCCTGTCATACTAATGGATGTATGGGCATTTCAACACACCCAGTCTCTCTCTCAAAGCGCTCCTCTTCCAGGAATGAACAGAGCTTGATAACCCCTCCCTCCTCTTCCTCTCAAACACAGCCAGCTCCACTCTGTGATCATATTCCCTTGTTCTCTCCCTTTCAGAGCTACAGTTTGCAGATGGGTGTAACCAACATGCTGGGGCAAGTACAACAGCGTATCACATGCTGTTATTACATCAGAGCTCAGACTAATTTCACTTCTCAGGAAGTGAGACAAGACAGTCAGACAGTCGTTGTCACTGAGCGAGAGGTGAAATGGCGCAGAAAGGAGTACGCTGGACCGGAAACCTTCTCTTGTTCCATCTGTCTGGATCTACTGAAGGATCCGGTGACTATTCCCTGTGGACACAGCTACTGCATGAACTGTATTAAAGGCTTCTGGGATGAAGGGGATGAGAAGGTAATGTACAGCGCCCTCAGTGCAGGGCGAGCTTCACACCGGGGCCTGTCCTGCTGAAAAACACCATGTTAGCAGCTTTAGTGGAGGAGCTGAAGAAGACTGGACTCCAAGCTGCTCCTGCTGATCACTGCTATGCTGGAGCTGAAGATGTGGCCTGTGATTTCTGCACTGGGAGAAAATTTCAAAGCCATCAAATCCTGCCTGGTGTGTCTGATCTCTTATTGTGAGAAGCATCTTCAGCCTCATTACGATGTAGCTACGTTAACGAAACAAAAGCTGGTGGAGCCGGCCCATGAAGCTCCAGGAGAATGCTGCTCCTCGTCATGATGAGGTAATGAAGATGTTCTGCCGCACTGATCAGCAGCTTATCTGTTATCTCTGCTCTGTGGAAGAACATAAAGGCCACGACACAGTCTCAGCTGCAGCAGAAAGGACTGAGAGGCAGAAAAAGCTCGGGGAGTCGACAGACCATCCAGCAGAGAATCCAGGACAGAGAGAAAGATGTGAAGCTGCTTCAACAGCAGGCGGAGGCCATCGATCGCGCCGCCGATAAAGCAGTGGAGGACAGCGAGAAGATCTTCACCGAGCTGATCCGTCTCCTGGAGAAAGAAGCTCTGATGTGAAGCAGCAGGTCAGATCCCAGCAGAAAAGGAGAATTCGAGTCAAAGAGAGCTTCAGGAGAAGCTGGAGCAGGAGATCACTGAGCTGAAGAGGGAAGACGCTGAGCTGAAGAAGCTCTCACACACAGAGGATCACAACCAGTTTCTACACAACTACCCCTCACTGTCACCACTCAGCCAATCAGCATCCAGCATCCATATCCGTCCCTCTGAGCTGCTTTGAGGACGGTCGGCGGCCGTGTCAGAAGTCAGAGATAAACTACAGGACGTCCTGAGAGAGAGTGGACAAACGTCTCACTGACAGGGACTGAAGTGGACGTTTTACTGCCACAACCAGAGCCCAAGACCAGAGCTGGATTCTTAAAATATTCACGTGAAATCACACTGGATCCAAACACAGTAAACACACAGCTGTTATTATCTGAGGGGAACAGGAAAGCAACGTTAATGAGTCAACAACAGACCTATTCTAGTCACCCAGACAGATTCACTAACATGTGGCAGGTCCTGAGTAGAGACAGTCTGACTGGACGTTGTTACTGGGAGGTGGAGAGGAGAGGAGGAGTTTATGTAGCAGTCGCATACAAGAATATCAGTAGAGCAGGGGGGTCGGAGGAATGTGGATTTGGACAAAATAACAAATCTTGGGCGTTAGATTGTATCAAC
The DNA here is from genome assembly GCF_010015445.1 of Perca fluviatilis. Lineage (NCBI taxonomy): Eukaryota > Metazoa > Chordata > Actinopteri > Perciformes > Percidae > Perca > Perca fluviatilis. The sequence goes on from NC_053124.1 coordinate 35,481,963, forward strand.
AACAATTATACATTTTGGTCCAACAATGTCCAAACTCCCGTCTCAGGTCCTGAGTCCTCCAGAGTAGGAGTGTACCTGGATCACAGTGCAGGTATTCTGTCCTTCTACAGCGTCTCTGAAACCATGACTCTCCTCCACAGAGTCCAGACCACATTCACTCAGCCCCTCTTTGCTGGACTTTGGGTTTGTGGAGGCTCTGCTGAGTTTTGTAAACTGAAATAGACAGAAGTCATTTAAGGGTTAAATTCTGTCATTCTGAGTCATTTTTTTATTTTAACAAAAGGAAAACTTCTCTAAATTGCATCTTGTTAAATGTGAATATTTTCTGGTTCCTTCACTCCTCGAGGCTTTTTTCTGCATTTCGATGCTTTTTTAATTTTTTGTAAAATTTTGTTGATGCTTTTTGAAACATTTTCAATGTTTTTTTTACGGTGGTTTTTATTGAAAGCTTTTTGACGCTCGCTTGCTACAACACACACACATGGACACACACACACACGTGGACACACATGTACACACACACGGACACACAGTGACACACACACACAATGACACACACACACAAACACACACACATGGACACACACACAAACACAATGTCTCATACACACACACACACACACACACTCTATCACTCACACACACACAAACACACACACACACTCTCTCAAACACACACAAACACACACAAATACACACACAAACACACACACACACACACACGATGGACACATCACATACACACACGGACACACTCTCTCACATACACACACACACACACACACGCACACACACTGACACACACACACACAATGACACACACACACACACTCTCAAACACACACACACTCTCTGCTGAGTTGTAGCCAACTGAAATAGTCAGAAGTCATTTACGGTTAAATTCAGTGTTTTAACTCTTTGACTTATTTAGTCTCACATGCATGTAGCGACACACAATTGTTGTGACTTTTTCTATTTTCGCACATTTTTCATGTGTTTACACACATTTTGTGCTTCTTCTTACTTATTTTGTTGCTTTTATTAAACTTTTTTCACACACAATGACACACACACAAACACACCCACCTCCACACACACACACACTCTCTGCTGAGTTGTGTAAACTGAAATAGTCAGAGTCATTTAAGGTTAAATTCTGTGTTTTAACTCTTAAATAATATAATAATTATTTAGTCTCCATGTTTGTAGCTGAGAGATGATTGTTGTCTTGTTTCATTTGTTTACACGTTTTGTTGCTTTTCTTACTTTTTGCTTTTATAAAAACATGTCCCTTTCTTCGATATCTATGCTGCTTTTCTAAACGTTTTTGTACATTTCTTTGACGTCTTTGTTTGCATGTATTGACGTTTTAGAAGTGATGAGATGATTTCTGTGTCTTGATGAAACCATTGGGGCCCCAAGAGCTCTCAATGTCTCAGTTGAGATCTGTTATTTTACCTTTGATTGTTGAAACAAGGACGATATGTTAAAAAGATCTTTACGGAGATGATCTGGAGATATTAGCTGTTTGTTATTCATGTATTTCTCCACGTTATGTATCTAGCGGGACAGGAAGATGTCTGTTAAATAGCGATGTCTTAATAGTGTATATAAGGGTGTTTAAAGAGCAATGTGCAGGTTGGACCCTATACAGCATAGTGTATATTAATGATAAACAACTATACTTTCAAAACTGGAGGAATATATTACCGCCATAAACGATATTTTGAGATCAAATTGTGATAAAATAACTTCCGCATCTATCTATCACTGACCGGAAGGTAACGTGAGGGAGTCTGGTCAAGTTCATGCTCAAATTACAATGGACGTGGATGAAGAACCCGAGCTCTCCAACGTTGGCGAGCATGCCTACTGATGACCCGACGGCCTATAATTATGAGCCTCCTAGAAGAGATAGGAGTCAGGGGAGATTAGGGGAGATCAAGGGGAGGAACAATGGGCAGAAGAGAGAAGTAGAGTTGCAACCAGTGGCGAATAGGGCAAGTGACTTTGTGAGTTACTGTGTAGTATGGTGGCTAACTCTGGTTCATCTAGGCTAGTACATTGGTGTTATACAAAAAATCTGCTTTAGCAAACATACTTTTCGACCATGTTTTAGATTAAACATACATGTAGATTGTCTTAATTTAAGCCAGCAACGTTTTTGTCTTGTGATATTCTACAACCAAAGATTTTAACGGCTCAGACCGCTGTGGAGTCCATCAGAGTCACGGATGTATTAAGAGAAGCAAGGGTTAGCACTAGCACATAGTCGTTTTGTTGGCTAGGTGTTTAGTGCGGACATTGTGAGGCTATGGCGTCGGTTGGACAGCATGTGTTGTCGAGAGGTGGATGCCTACTGGGCTCTAGTTGAGGGTTTAGTCCGCCCGCGGACATTACCTGCCTGGCGGCTCCATCCGGCTTTGATGCCTGCTGCCTCAACCCGTTCTCGCTGCGGGTAGCATACCTCAACTTCAGGCAGGAGTATGGTCCTCTCAAGCCAACAGACCAGAGGATGTTTAGACCAGACTAATTTATATTATATATACTTATTATTACACACTTCTATTATAGTCGTCAGTTTTCCTAAACAAATACACTATCAAAAATAATTAATGTACATACTGTAACTACTTATATATAGCCATATTCTATGCTCTTCTATACTATTCCTCCTGCACATACAGTACACTTATTCTTCCGTTACCGTTTCTGCACTACAATGGTACTGTTGCCACACTGCACATATCTGTCTATATGGTTCATACTGAATATCCATATTTATTCTGTTTTTCTTATAATATATTCTGTTAATACCCTGCATATATATCTATATTCTTACTACTATGTTACTCCTACTACATTGCACATATCTGTACATGTTCATTACTTACACTTATACATATTTGATTTTGTTTCACTTCTGGTTGGACGCGAAACTGCATTTTGTTGTCTTTGTACTTGTACTCTGCACAATGACAATAAAGTATAATCTAATCTAATGTGCATTATTGATGCTGAGGGATTAGCAGATTTTTAAACTCTGATGTGCATACATACCTTTATGGAATAGAATAACTGAAAATTTTACATCAAATAAGTCTATCACTCTTGATCATATTGACTGTTAACAGGATTATCAATATCAACATTGCACCCTATCATTCTCTAGGCAGTTCCGATACACAGCCTACAGGCAGGTGGTCCGATAGACATATGGGTTTCTGGGCAGGAGATCAGGAAGGTGATACCAGCTTGTTTTGTGGCGCAATCAGGAGGCAGTTTCAGAGGAAGGGAGGCAATCAATAAATATATTTTCTTTTCACAAATGAACACAATCACAAAGTGTCTTGTTGTATAAAATGTATTCATAATTTCATTGATAGTAAGTAGGAGTGTTGGGCAAGTTACTTCCAAAATGTAGTTCATTATAGATTACTAGTTATTGTCATTTCAAGTAATTAGTGGTTATATTACAGTATCTGAATTGTAATGCTTTACACTACCTTTGCATTACTTTAGTTTGACTTTGCAGGTAGCTTGTGAATTTCACCACCAGATCAATAAAGTCTCATCTTTGTCAACTTTAATACATCATAACAAGAGTTCTCTCAAGACACTTTACAAATAGAGTAGATTTGGACAAAATGACAAATCTTGGGCATTAGATTGTGACGACAACAGTTATACATTTTGGTCCAACAATGTCCAATCTCCCGTCTCAGGTCCTGAGTCCTCCAGAGTAGGAGTGTACCTGGATCACAGTGCAGGTATTCTGTCCTTCTACAGCGTCTCTGAAACCATGACTCTCCTCCACAGAGTCCAGACCACATTCACTCAGCCCCTCTATGCTGGACTAACGGTTTATGGTTTTGGAGTCTCTGCTGAGTTGTGTAAACTGAAATAGACAGAAGTCATTTAAGGGTTAAATTCTGTCATTCTGAGTCATTTTTTATTTTAAAAAAAAGGAAAACTTCTCTAAATTGCAGCTTGTTAAATGAGAATATTTTCTGGTTATATAGACACTCTCTCTTCCCCCCCCCTCTCTTTCTCTCTCTCTCTGTCTCTCACACACACACATACCTGGTGTGGAAATAAAAAAATAGAAAAATGAACCAAAAAACATAAATAATCAGACTGAGCATAAAAAAATTTAAAGTTGTATGTTGAGTATGAAAACTCTTGTTCATTACATTTTACTTCATAATTGCAAACGCATGTGTTGTATTCATTGTTGCAGAACTGTATATAGTTCGTTTGTTATATGTGATCAAAACCATTGATCTGAAGCTCAATGCTGATGCTGTCATGTAAATTGTTTTTCTAATCAGCAATAAATATAACAATTTCTGATCAACCCCATATCAATTGCATGCTTAAAATAACATACTGGTCAAAGCCCCGCCCATTTCAAGACAACCCGACCCACGTCCGGGTTAAATCCCGCCCACTTCCGGGTTAGGCCCCCGCCCAGTCCGAGTACAGATACAGATCCAGATCATTCATATGGTGAACAGATACAGATACAGTTGCAGTTGCTGAATGTAACTAATAAAGTAACTTGTAATCGAACTCGTTACTTTTAAAATCAAGTAATCTGTAAAGTAACTAAGTTACTTTTAAAGTAACTGTGGCAACACTGGATGCAAGGACACAAGAGGGCTCCTTCATCCTGCTAACCAGGGGTGTAGTGGAGGTTACAGCTCCTCAGCTCTCTTTGTCTGCAGCTTTTTAGTTACCAACATGTTTTCAGGCTGATAGAAACCTTTTATAATAAACATACAGGGCCCTATCTTGCACCGGTGCAAGCGCAAAGCCCGCACGCAAGTGTCTTTGCTAGTTTCGGGCACATACAGTTGTCAATTTCACGGTGCAAATCCTCCGTCATGATAGCAATGCTCCAAGGTCCAAACCCGCCTGGCTTTTAAAGGGAATGGGGAGATGACCCTCTGATTGGTTTATTGCATGTTATGCCCAAAACACACCTATGAAATAATGAAACTCCATAACACCCGCGCCTCGCTCAGGCGCTTAAGCCTGGCTCACACTACAGGAGTTTTAAAATCCTAACCGAGTTTGAAATCTGGTTGCAGCACACTTGAATCTTAAACATTCAGGACTTTTGATAGTTTTTATTTAGTTTGTGTCGACTTTGAATGAAGTGTGTTTCACGATGATTAAAGTCCTGATTATTTACATGGAGTCTGGTGTAGTTTGGTGATGGTGGTTTCGGGGCTGTTTGATGTTAAACTAAAAGGATCTTACTCTTTAACTAAAAGGTCTATCTCTGTAGGGATCCATCCCATAAAGTTGTCAGACACTTAGAATAATAATCTGAGTCTGTCAGAACGTTTAGTGGACGCTGAAAGGGTCCAGATTGAAACCTAGCGAAGGTTCCCCTTTAATATCTGGTGTTTTCCAGAGTCCAGAGGTGGTGGCTTCTGTGGGGAAACTGAGCTACAACCAGCTGGTGGAGAAAATCATCGACTACAAACACTCAGCAGACAGCAGCCGAGTCAGTGAAGGTAACACACACACACACACACACACACACACACACGGACACACACAGACACACACACACACACACACACACACACACACACACACACACACACACACACACACACACACACACACACACACAGACACACACACACACACACACACACACACACACACACAGACAGCACACACACACACACATAGACACACACACACACACACACACAACACAAACCACACACATAGACACACACACACACACACACACACACATACATAGGACACAGACAGACAGACGGCAAACACACATGAATATCTATATACTTTATTTCAACTTTGTGTTTGTGTGTGTCTGTGTGTTTCTGTGTGTGTCTGTGTGTGTGTCTCGTGTGTTGTGTGTTGTGTCTCTGTGTGTGTTTTTGTGTGTGTGTCTGTGTATGTTGTTTGTGTGTCTGTGTGTGTTGTTGTCTGTGTTGTGTGTGTGTGTGTATCTGTGTTGTGTGTGTCTTGTGTGTGTTGTTGTGTGTGTGTGTTGTGTGTTGTTTGTGTGTTTGTGTGTGTGGTGTGTCTTTTGTTGTTGTTGTGTGTGTGTGTTGTCTTTGTGTGTGTGTGTTGTGTGTTTTTGTGTGTGTTTTGTCTGTGTGTGTTGTGTGTGTGTGTATCTGTATGTATCTGTGTGTATGGGGGGTTACTCACTGTTCCTCAGAGTGTGGCAGGTAAAGACATATTCTGCTGCTAGACTGCAGCTCTCTGGCTGTTCTCCCAGCAAGATCGGCATTTTATTGATGTTAGTTATTTGGTCAAATGACGGGTGTTTGTGTTTGAATTTGGGGAAATATTGAGTTCTGATTGGCTGCAGCTCTGTGCATTCTCTCAGGAAGTGCAGCTCCGTCTCGACTCGTCTCTCTTGCACAGCTGGCAGAAGCGCTCCTCTTTGGGCAGCCATGATTGTTTGTAGCGGCCTGTCTTGATGGCCAGGCTGTGCTCACTGAGTCTGGACTTGGTCAACGTAGTCCTTAGTTTGGTATCAGTCACTGTGGTCAGGTAGTCTGCTACACTGTACTCTCTCTTTAGGGACAGGTAGCACTGAAATCTCTCTCTTAGGGGACAGGTAGCACTGAACTCTCTCTTAGGGACAGGTAGCTCTGGACTCTCTCTTTAGGGACAGGTAGCACTGAACTCTCTCTTTAGGGACAAGTAGCACTGGACTCTCTCTTTAGGGACAGGTAGCTCTGAACTCTCTCTTTAGGGACAGGTAGCACTGGACTCTCTCTTTAGGGACAGGTAGCACTGGACTCTCTCTTTAGGGACAGGTAGCTCTGTACTCTCTCTTTAGGGACAGGTAGCACTGAACTCTCTCTTTAGGGACAGGTAGCTCTGGACTCTCTCTTTAGGGACAGGTAGCACCTGAACTCTCTCTTTAGGGACAGGTAGCACTGAACTCTCTCTTAGGGACAGGTAGCTCTGGACTCTCTCTTTAGGGACAGGTAGCACTGAACTCTCTCTTTAGGGACAGGTAGCACTGGACTCTCTCTTAGGGACAGGTAGCTCTGTACTATCTCTTTAGGGACAGGTAGCACTGGACTCTCTCTTTAGGGACAGGTAGCACTGAACTCTCTCTTAGGGACAGGTAGCTCTGGACTCTCTCTTTAGGGACAGGTAGCTCTGGACTCTCTCTTTAGGGACAGGTAGCACTGGACTCTCTCTTTAGGGACAGGTAGCACTGAACTCTCTCTTTAGGGACAGGTAGCACTGGACTCTCTCTTTAGGGACAGGTAGCACTGGACTCTCTCTTTAGGGACAGGTAGCTCTGAACTCTCTCTTTAGGGACAGGTAGCACTGGACTCTCTCTTTAGGGACAGGTAGCACTGGACTCTCTCTTTAGGGACAGGTAGCTCTGGACTCTCTCTTTAGGGACAGGTAGCTCTGGACTCTCTTTTTAGGGACAGGTAGCTCTGAACTCTCTCTTTAGGGACAGGTAGCTCTGAACTCTCTCTTTAGGGACAGGTAGCACTGGACTCTCTCTTTAGGGACAGGTAGCACTGGACTCTCTCTTTAGGGACAGGTAGCACTGCACTCTCTCTTTAGGGACAGGTAGCACTGGACTCTCTTTTGCGGGACAGGTAGCACTGGACTCTCTCTTTAGGGACAGGTAGCACTGCACTCTCTCTTTAGGGACGGTAGCACTGGACTCTCTCTTTAGGACAGGTAGCTCTGGACTCTCTCTTTAGGAACAGGTAGCACTGGACTCTCTCTTTAGGGACAGGTAGCTCTGTACTCTCTCTTTAGGGACAGGTAGCACTGGACTCTCTCTTTAGGGACAGGTAGCTCTGTACTCTCTCTTTAGGGACAGGTAGCTCTGGACTCTCTCTTTAGGGACAGGTAGCTCTGGACTCTCTCTTTAGGGACAGGTAGCACTGGACTCTCTCTTTAGGGACAGGTAGCTCTGAACTCTCTTTAGGGACAGGTAGCTCTGAACTCTCTCTTTAGGGACAGGTAGCACTGGACTCTCTCTTTAGGGACAGGTAGCACTGAACTCTCTCTTTAGGGACAGGTAGCACTGGACTCTCTCTTTAGGGACAGGTAGCACTGGACTCTCTCTTAGGGACAGGTATCACTGAACTCTCTCTTTAGGGACAGGTAGCACTGGACTCTCTCTTTAGGGACAGGTATCACGACTCTCTCTTTAGGGACAGGTAGCTCTGTACTTCTCTTTATGGACAGGTAGCAATGGACTCTCTCTTTAGGGACAGGTAGCTCTGGACTCTCTCTTTAGGGACAGGTAGCTCTGGACTCTCTCTTTAGGGACAGGTAGCACTGGACTCTCTCTTTAGGGACAGGTAGCTCTGAACTCTCTCTTTAGGGACAGGTAGCTCTGAACTCTCTCTTTAGGGACAGGTAGCACTGGACTCTCTCTTTAGGGAGAGGTAGCATGACCTCTCTCTTTAGGGACAGGTAGCACTGAACTCTCTCTTTAGGGACAGGTAGCTGAACTCTCTCTTTAGGGACAGGTAGCACTGGACTCTCTCTTTAGGGACAGGTAGCACTGGACTCTCTCTTTAGGGACAGGTATCACTGAACTCTCTCTTTAGGGACAGGTAGCACTGGACTCTCTTTAGGGACAGGTAGCTCTGAACTCTCTCTTTAGGACCAGGTAGCACTGGACTCTCTCTTTAGGACAGGTATCACTGGACTCTCTCTTTAGGGACAGGTAGCACTGGACTCTCTCTTTAGGACAGGTAGCACTGGACTCTCTCTTTAGGGACAGGTAGCTCTGGACTCTCTCTTTAGGGACAGGTAGCACTGGACTCTCTCTTTAGGGACAGGTAGCACTGAACTCTCTCTTTAGGGACAGGTAGCACTGAACTCTCTCTTTAGGGACAGGTAGCACTGGACTCTCTCTTTAGGGACAGGTAGCACTGGACTCTCTTTAGGGACAGGTATCACTGGACTCTCTCTTTAGGGACAGGTAGCACTGGACTCTCCTTTAGGGACAGGTATCACTGAACTCTCTCTTTAGGGACAGGTAGCACTGGACTCTCTCTTTAGGGACAGGTAGCACTGAACTCTCTCTTTAGGGACAGGTAGCACTGTCCTCTCTTTAGGGACAGGTAGCACTGACTCTCTCTTTAAGGACAGGTAGCTCTGTACTATCTCTTTAGGGACAGGTAGCACTGGACTCTCTCTTTAGGGACAGGTATCACTGAACTCTCTCTTTAGGGACAGGTAGCTCTGGACTCTCTCTTTAGGGACAGGTAGCACTGAACTCTCTCTTTAGGGACAGGTAGCACTGGACTCTCTCTTTAGGGACAGGTAGCACTGAACTCTCTCTTTAGGGACAGGTAGCTCTGAACTCTCTCTTTAGGGACAGGTAGCACTGGACTCTCTCTTAGGGACAGGTAGGTCTGTCCTCTCTCTTTAGGGACAGGTAGCACTGGACTCTCTCTTTAGGGACAGGTAGCACTGGACTCTCTCTTTAGGGACAAGTAAGCACAATCTCTCTTTAGGGACAGGTAGCTCTGCATTTTGCTTTGTGCTTCTGTTTGTGTGTTCCAGTTGGTGATGTAGTTTAGTTTCTGTTGTGTTATAATCTGGGTAACTCTGATTGGTTGGTTCCCAGACTGGTCCTGAGGCAGAACCGGGTCAGGAGGTGACCTGAGCATCAGGACCAGCTGAGTGAGGGGACTCTTCTCTTTGCTCAGCTCTTGGTGTTGCAGGGCTTTCTGCTGGTAGGAGTGGGGGTCACTGTTTTTAGATGTAGCCAATATTTTGATACACACATAGACACACACACACACACACACAGACAGAGACACACACACAGACACAGACACACACACACACACACAGACACACAGACATACACACACACAGACAGACACACACACATAGACACACACACACACACACACACAGACAGACACACACACACACACACAGACACACACCACACACACACACACACATACACACACACAACACACACACACAGAGCCACACACACACACACACACACAGACAGACAGACACACACACACAGACACAGACACACACGCCACAGACACACACACACACACACACACACACACAGAACACAGACACAGACACACACACACACACACACACACACACACACACACACACACAGACATACACACACACACACACACACAGACACACACACACACAGACATACACACACACAAACACAGACATACACACACACACACACACACAGACATACACACACACACACACACACACAAACACAGAGACATACACACACACACACACACACACACACACACACACACAGACATACACACACACACACACAGAGCACAGACCAAACAGACACACACACACACGAGACACACACACACAGAGACACACACAAACACAGTAACACACACACACACAGACAGACACACAGACAGACAGACAGACAGACAGACACACACACAGACACAAACACAGAAACACACACACGACCCACACACACAGACACACACACACACACACACACACAGAGATATACACACACAGACAGACACACAGAGACACAAAGACACACACACACACACACACAGTGTATCACCCAATACCCCTTGAAACCATAAACATGTTAACAGGACTTTCAATACCAATAGATACAGTATAAAATATCACACATGAATAACTGTATACAGTAAATATAATAAACAATATACAAATTATCATACACATGACAACAAGACATTCTCACAGTATCATTTATACCATGGAACAAAAAAGCTTTTACACCATGGATTGTGCACTTTCATTATTCTTGAGGCAGTTAAGGTTAGAAAAACAAATGAAATAGGTAGAAATGTAACACATATGGCTAAACTACTCGGCATTGATACAGTGCATGAATACATAAACATAGTAATAAAAGGTTTCAGTGCAAATATGGTGTATAAGGAAGCACTTGACTGATCTCAATGAGAAAATATTTTCCTTTATGATGCTATCTGTTCATCAAAACACTATTCTATATTAGAAAGCTTCCTACATAATCATACATGCATTGTAACAAGAGGACCGAGAGAGATCCTTCCTGTATTCTTTCCTTTTCTCACACATGATCAAGCTTGTGAAGCTTCCGCATCAGTCAGTGGCAGGTTCAACACACCAAACCTCTTCAGTGGTGCTTTTGTTTTCGTAGCTCCGTTACCAGTCTGTCATTCAGCTCCAAAGGAACCCTAGTCATTTCAAACAGACGTCAGTCCCTTACCCGTTGCTGCCTGCGTGTTTATATCCACTCAAGGCTGGTAGCCATAATAAGGGTCTTCTGGGAAAAGAGAGCACACACAAAAAACGGTCAACAACCAAGACCACTTTCACACTGGATTTTGCAGTGTTGGCAACATTGGCAATTTTAGACCCTGTGAAACTTTTTTTTTTTTTTTTTAAATTGCCCATATTATGAAAAAATCACTTTTCTGGTGATTTGGGGTGTTCTTTGTGTCTCTGGTGCTTCCACACACATACAAACTTTGAAAAACATCCATCCATGCTGTTTTGAGTGAGATCTGGTTTCTGAATGTGTCCTGCCTTCAGTCTCCTGGTGAGCTGTTCAAAATCGGCTCGGACTGTGACGTCACAGTCCGAAATGAGCTGGCTAACCACAACCGTTAGCTCGTTAGCATGCTAACCGTTAGCATTAGCATGCTAACGCTAATGCTAACGCTAGCATGCTACGTCGTTCTCAATAGCAAAGCACTGCTACAACACACACAAGTTCACCATAATCTACAAAAGAACTACTTCCATGTGCGCCCTCATTTAGAAGTCTCCCAGCTAATCCTGCCTTGTAACTGACCAAAGTTGGAGAAACAGGCTTTCTTTTACTGTCTCTAGAGTTAGCTAGCTGACATTGATCTACATCTGAGCTACTGAGCATGTGCGAGTGCAATCAAAGATAGTACAGAAGAAGAAGATGAAAAGAGGTCTCACTCTGTAGCTAAAACAGAAACCAGGTGAAAAGAGGGCTGCAGTGGTAGAGAGCTGTGCAGTACAACAACAATATGGTGCTTTTTGAAAATTAAACCATGTAAACCTATTCTGGTACAATCTTAAAATACAGTTATGAACCTGAAAATGAGCAGAATATGGGGCTTTAAATCAATTTTAGTGCTTCAAGTTAGTGTTTGGGCACTTTGTCTGTTAGTGACAGAGGACAAACAATTACAGGTTCCGATGGCTTGAAACAGGTTTAATATCCTGTGTGTCTGTCGCCGATGCTATGCACCTGTAACCCAGTCATTGAAAGGCTTAACAGAAACGTAGTGTTGGCCAATCAGAGGAGGTTGTGCCAGACTCCCGCCTTTGGCTGAGTCTCTATCTGATCTGTCAGAGGGAGAGCAGGAGAACGGTGGGAAAGTTTAAAGGCCGTTTTATGGTTCTGTGCAGGCTCCATGCGAAGCTTTCTCCGTAGCCTACGTAGAGTGGCATGATCTTTATACTTGCTGGCGCTGTGCGTCGAGACTAAGCGATGTGTGTTTTTTTTTTTTTTTTTTTTATTTTTTGTGTGTGTGTATGTGTGTTGGCAGAGAGAAGTGAGAGAGTGACTGCGATTAGCTTTGGGCGTGTGCGACTCCAGAGTTGGCGCGAGAGAAACAAAGTGTCTCCTCCTGTTCTTTCTGACCACTGTGGGAAATCTGTAGCAGGAAGAGTGAACCCTCTCCTTGATTTCATGTTGTTTATGGAGAAGGAGAACCACGAAATGAGTCGGGGAAATGCAACGCTACCGAAGCCCACGGCCGAGCGGCGTGTAAAATAAAAAGGCGTTTCTGTTGGTGGTCCCCAGAGAAGAAGTTGGTTATTTCATGGCGCAGACTAGAACCCAAATTGAAACGTTAGCAACTAAAACTGCTAAATGTGAGAACATTGTGTCAAATTGCGTTATTACTGTGACTTATAACGTGTCTGGTTAAGTTCCATCATAGTGTTAATGGTGTCAAACGTTAGCTGACGTTGTTGTTCAGTAGCTAGCTCAGAGATTATCGGCTAATGAACAACTAACTAAAAGCCATTTGTCTTGCTTCTACTGTATAAGCATTCCAGTATCCTCATAAAAAGATTAATTAATCTGGGACTTAACCCGATTATTATATTTTTACTCACACACTGCTAATACATCTACCTCTGTGTCCCTTGAGTTTGTGTACCTTCCTGGTAGCTAACCTGTTTGCTGGGGAACTCTGTGGCAGCCTCGCCCGGCTGTCCAGGAGGTCCGGTGGTCCCTGCGGACCCTGCCTTACCATCCTCTCCTTTTGGACCTGGGATTCCCAGCTTGGACTCCCCTGGAGCAGACTGATCTCATGCTTTGGCGTATGTATGACACATTAGGGGATATTTACTGGCTGTTATTATAAAGCTGATGGCGATGGTATCTCATATATCTATGAAGGGAAACTGTTGGAAAATCCGTTAACTTAAATCTGTATTTTATGTAAAATCTCTCTTTTCTGATTGGACCAGTTTCTCCAGTAAAGGTCCGACCGGTTCTCACCGCAATTCGTAAGATAGCGAACGCCAGTGTCTCGGCGTCGGATAGGACGCAAAAATCCACTTTTAAACGTGTTATATACTATACCTAATTTTAAGAACAATCTTAGAAATGTGGGAACATAGGGCCTAATTTTAAGAAATCTCTCAAACATGTGGGAACATAGGGCCTAATTTTAAGAAATCTCTAACATATGGGAACATAGGGCCTAATTTTAAGATCTTTAAAATTACAGACTGATCTCATGATTTGGGTATGTATGACACGCAAATTTGTATTCCGATTTTTCCGTGTTATGAAGACGCATAATTGCATTTTTTGCGTGTATATCAACGCAAATCGGCCGCCATTGGCCTATATTGCGAGTCCATTTCCCCGTACAGGTGTATAAGCAGGGACTGGGTTAGGAGATAATTTGTGGTGGCAGAGGGGTAAAACACAGGACTTTCACCTGGGAGAGCTGGGTTCGCCCTGTGTGTGGTGATTTTTCGGCGTTTTTGTTTTTAATTTTGTGTTTTTATAAAGCCTTACCCAATGTTTCTTTCCTAAACCCAACCATTTGTTGTTGTCGTAACGTGTTTTGGTCGTTATTTCCGTGTTTTTGTCACTGTTTTGTCACTAAAGCCTTTCCCTGTGTTCTTTTCCTAAACTCAACCATTTTTGTTTTCTTGCCAGGTGTGATGCGTTGTTCGCGATAGCGACAGCGATGCAGCGCCACGTGCGGAGGGTCTGTTTACATCAGCTGTTTCCATCAGCTGTTTCCAGCGTGTATCATCCACGTGGATAGCTGAAAATGGCGTAAAATAACACGCCCATTTGGCTTTATGAAAGTGGCGCATTTATTTACGCAAAGTCATGATGCCATGTTGGATTCTAAGAAGAGTTTACCTCCTAAAAGCTGAAGTCAGCAGAGTTTTTAAATGAGAAATGAGCTCTGTTGTAATCAGTGTTGCTGCGTTCCTTATACCATACTTTTTCTTCGGGACATAAAACTCTGAGATAACACCGCAGCTTGAACTTTGAGCCTCTTGCTCAGATATGCTGCACAGAGGATTGTGGGTCAGAAAAGCACGCTGGCTCGTTATACTGCAAAATGCAACCGGGTGCATCAGGACACATTTTGGGCATTCTGCATTTGACATTATATGTATTGGGATATACTATATCTTTCCCTGTCATACTAATGGTAGTATGGGCATTGCAACACACCCAGTCTCTCTCTCAAAGCGCTCCTCTTCCAGGAATGAAGCAGAACTTGATAACACCCTCCCTCCTCTTCCTCTAACACCAGCTCCACTCTGTGATCAATATTCCCTTGTTCCCTCCCCTTCAGAGCTACAGTTTGCAGATGGGTTGTAACCAACATGCGGAAGTACAACAGCGTATCACATGCTGTTATTACATCAGAGCTCAGACTAGTTTCATTTCTCAGGAAGTGAGACACAAGACAGTCAGACAGTCGTTGTCACTGAGCGAGAGGTGAAATGGCGCAGAAAGGAGTTCAGCTGGACCGGGAAACCTTCTCTTGTTCCATCTGTCTGGATCTACTGAAGGATCCGGTGACTATTCCTTGTGGACACAGCTACTGCATGAACTGTATTAAAGGCTTCTGGGATGAAGGGGATGAGAAGGGAATGTACAGCTGCCCTCAGTGCAGGCAGAGCTTCACACCGAGGCCTGTACTGGTGAAAAACACCATGTTGGCAGCTTTAGTGGAGGAGCTGAAGAAGACTGGACTCCAAGCTGCTCCTGCTGATCACTGCTATGCTGGAGCTGAAGATGTGGCCTGTGATGTCTGCACCGGGAAAAAACTCAAAGCCATCAAGTCCTGTCTGCTATGTCTGATCTCTTATTGTGAGAAACACCTTCAGCCTCATTTTGAATCTGCGGCTTTTAGAAACACAAGCTGGTGGAGCCGTCCAAGAAGCTCCAGGAGAACGTCTGCTCGTCATGATGAGGTAATGAAGATTTTCTGCCGTACTGATCGAGCAGCTTATCTGTTATCTCTGCTTAATGGACAAACATAAAGGCCACGATACAATCTCAGCTGCAGAAGAAAGGATTGAGAGGCAGAAAAAGCTCGGGGGGAGGCGACAGACCATCCAGCAGAGAATCCGGACAGAGAGAAAGATGTGAAGCTGCTTCAACAGCAGGCGGGAGGCCATCGATCGCCCACCCGATAAAGCAGTGGAGGACAGCGAGAAGATCTTCACCGAGCTGATCCGTCTCCTGGAGAAAAGAAGCTCTGATGTGAAGCAGCAGGTCAGATCCCAGCAGAAAAGGGAAGAGAGTCGGGTCAAAGAGCTTCAGGAGGAGCTGGAGCAGGAGATCACTGAGCTGAAGAGGGAAGACGCTGAGCTGAAGAAGCTCTCACACACAGAGGATCACAGCCAGTTTCTACACAACTACCCCTCACTGTCACCACTCAGCCAATCAGCATCCAGCATCCATATCAGTCCTCTGAGCTGCTTTGAGGACGTGACAGCGGCGCGTGTCAGAAGTCAGAGATAAACTACAGGACGTCCTGAGAGAGGGTGGACAAACGTCACGACAGCGGGACTGAAGTGGACGTTTTACTGCCACAACCAGAGCCCAAGACCAGAGCTGGATTCTTAAAATATTCCGCGTTGAAATCACACTGGATCCAAACACAGCAAACACACAGCTGTTTATTATCTGAGGGGGAACAGGAAAGCAACATTCATGTTGGGACAACAACAGTCTTATTCTAGTCACCCAGACAGATTCACCTACTGGCGTCAGGTCCTGAGTAGAGAGAGTCTGACTGGACGTTGTTACTGGGAGGTGGAGAGGAGAGGAAGAGTTTATGTAGCAGTCGCATACAAGAATATCAGCAGAGCAGGGGGTCGGATGAATGTGGATTTGGATACAATGACAAATCTTGGATGTTATATTGTGACACAACAGTTATACATTTTGGTCCAACAAAGTTCAAACTCCCGTCTCAGGTCCTGAGTCCTCCAGAGTAGGAGTGTACCTGGATCACAGTGCAGGTATTCTGTCCTTCTACAGCGTCTCTGAAACCATGACTCTCCTCCACAGAGTCCAGACCACATTCACTCAGCCCCTCTATGCTGGACTTTGGGTTTTATTGGTTTGGAGCCTCTGCTGAGTTGTGTAAACTGAAATAGACAGAAGTCATTTAAGGGTTAAATTCTGTCATTCTGAGACATTTATTTATTTAAAAAAGGAAAACTTCTCTAAAATGCAGCTTGTTAAATGAGAATATTTTCTGGTTCCTTCCTCCTCGAGGCTTTTTCTGCATTTTGATGCTTTTTTAATTTTTGACTCATTCAAGACTTTTGTTGATGCTTTTTGATACATTTTCAATGTTTATTTCGGTGGTTTTTATTGAAAGATTTTTGGCGCTTCGCTACAACACACACACACTACACGTGGACACACACTACACACACACACACACAATGACACACACACACAAAACACTCTCACACACACACCGGTGAACACACAATGACACACAAACACACACACACACAAACACACTCTCCACACACACACGTGGACACAAACGTGGACACACACCTGAACACACACATGGACACACACACAACACACACACACACACACACATGGACACACATGTACACACACAGGACACACACATGGACACACATAACACACACACGGACACACACATGGACACACACGCGTACACACACACGACACATACAAACTCACACACACACACACTCTCTCACACACACACACATGGACACAACGCGTACACACACGACACATACAAACTCACACACAAACACACTCCTCTCACACACACACACATGGACACACACACACACACACACACACTCTCACACACACACACATGGACACACACATACACACACACACACACACACGGACACACACACACACAAACACACACACACGCATTACACAAACACGGACTCACACTGACACACACACACACAAACACACACACACACGGTACACAAACCCGGACACACACTGACACACACACACACACAAACACACACATGGACACACACACATACACACACAATGACACTACACAAACACATGGACACACACATTACCACACAAACGGACACACACACATGGACACACACACACACACATACACACGCGGACACACAACACACACAAACACACACATACACACATGTTCCACACACTAACCCACACACAATTGTTTTTAAACTGAAATAGTGCCGAAGTCATTTAAGGTTAAATTCTGTGTTTTAACTCTTAAATATTATAATAATTATTTAGTCTCCATGTTTGTAGCTGAGAGATGATTGTTGTCTTTTTCATTTGTTTACACGTTTTTGTTGCTTTTTCTTACTTTTTGCTTTTATAAAAACATGTCACTTTCTTCGATATCTATCTGCTTTTCTAAACGTTTTTGTACATTTCTTTGACGTCTTTGTTTGCATGTATTGACGTTTTAGAAGTGATGAGATGATTTCTGTGTGTTGATGAAAACCATTGGGGGGGGGGAGGGGAAGCTCTCAATGTGCTCAGTTGAGATCTGTTATTTTACCTTTGATTGTTGAAACAAGGACCGATATGTTAAAAAAGATCTTTACCGAGATGATCTGGAGATATTAGCTGTTTGTTATTCATGTATTTCTCCCGCGTTATGTATCTGCGGGACAGGAAGATTTCTGTTAAATAGCGGTGTCTTAATGCGTGTATATAAGGGTGTTTAAGTTGTATGTTAATATAGACAAGTCGAAGAAAATCTTTCCAAGGTGGCAGAAACGCTTCAGGACATTGTATTTCTGAATATATCTGATATGTTTGGCATTTTATCTCATACATTTTGTCACACCTACTCGAGAAATAAATACTTTTAAATCCAAAAACATCGTTCTTTGTGACTTGATAATCCCTCTGGAGTGACTTGTAAGACCTGTTGCAGATACTGGACAGTAGCATACGCCAAAGGTTTTCAGGCTCCAACTGTGTGGGACCCCTGCCAAAGTTAAAAGGGTTGTTTGGTGGCCATTTAAATATTCATTAAGTATGGCGGCAACCGAACACGTACGAACGAAGAATTGCGTAAATTCTAATATAGATTTTATTTATTTACTTTGTGTGTATAGAGCCAGCATATTTCCACCAGACTCCATGTAAATAATCAGATCTTTTAGTGTGTATAGAGCACCCCCAGCTTTTCCACCAGACTCCACCTATTGTAAATAATCAGGACTTTTAGCTGTAGAGCGCTCCCACATCTCCACCAGACTCCATGTAAAAAATCAGGACTTTTGAGCGTTTTATTTAGTTTGTGTCGACTTTGTAATGAAGCGTGTTTCACGATGATTAAAGTCCTGATTATTTACATGGAGTCTGGTGGAGATATGCTGGCTCTATACACGCCAAAAGTCCTGATTATTTACTGGAGTCTGGTGGAGATATGCTGGCTCTATACACGCTAAAAGTCCTGATTATTTACATGGAGTCTGGTGTAGTTTTGGTGATGGTGGTTTCGGGGCTGTTTCATGTTAAACTAAAAGGATCTTACTCTTTAACTAAAAGGTCTATCTCTGTAGGGATCCATCCCATAATGTTGTCAGACACTTAGAATAATAATCTGAGTCTGTCAGAACGCTTTAGTGGACGCTGAAAGGGTCCAGATTGAAACCCAGCGAAGGTACCCCCTTTAATATCTGGTGTTTTCAGAGTCCAGAGGTGGTGGCTTCTGTGGGGAAACTGAGCTACAAACCAGCTGGTGGAGAAAAATCATCGACTACAAACACTCAGCAGACAGCAGCCGTAGTCAGTGAAGGTAACACACACACACACACACACACACACACACACACAGACACAACACACACACATGCAGCACACACACACACAGACCACACACACACACACACACACACACACACACACCACAACACACACACACACACACACCACACACACACACACACACACACACAAAGCAGGACACACACACACAGACACACACACACAGACACACACACACACACACACACACACACACACATACATACAGACACAGACAACAGACAGACAGACGACAGACGCAAACACACATGAATATCTATATGCTTTATTTCACCGTTGTGTGTTTGTCTGTGTGTGTGTGTGTGTGTCTGCTCTGTGTGTGTGGTGGTGTGTGGTGTGTGTGTGTGTGTGTGGTGTGTGTGTGGGGGTAGGGTGTGGTGTGTTGTTGGGTTAGTGTGTGTTGTGTCTGTGTGTTGTCTTTTTTTTTTTTTTTTTTTTTTTTTTTTTTTTTTTTTTTTTTTTTTTTTTTTTTTTTTTTATAGTGTTTGTTTTTTTTTTTTTTTTTTTTTTTTTTGTTTTTTTTTTTTTGTGTGTGTTGTTGTTGTTTGTTTTGTGTGTGTGTGTGTGTGTGTTATGTGTTTTTTAGTGTGTGTGTTTATTGTGTTTTTTAGTGT
>NC_053124.1:35504463-35506963 GCF_010015445.1 Perca fluviatilis
AGCCTCATGAACCGTGTGTGTGTGTATGTGTCTGCATGTGTGTTTCTGTGTGTGTCACAGTGTGTGTGTGTATGTGTGTGTGTCTGTGTGTGTGTGTGTCTGTGTGTGTGTCTCTGTGTGTGTTTTTTGAGTGTCTCTGTGTCTCCGTGTGTGTGTGTGTGTGTGTGTGCGTGTGTGTCTCTGTGTGTGTGTGTCCTGTGTGTGTGTGTGTGTCTGTGTGTGTGTCTCTGTGTGTGTGTGTGTGTGTGTGTGTGTGTGTCTCTGTGTGTGTGTCCCTGTGTGTGTGTGTGTGTGTGTGTGTCTCTGTGTGTGTGTCTCTGTGTGTGTGTGTGTGTGTGTCTGTGTGTGTGTGTCGTGTGTGTGTGTGTGTGTGTGTGTGTGTGTGTGTGTGTGTGTGTCTACTACTAAACCCTAACATTATATATTGTTTAGGAAGCCCAACATGTCGGCGTTCTCCACACACACACACACACACACACACACACACACACACACACACACACACACTGCATGAAAAGTGGGATTGCCCCCCGTAAACGCCTGTAAACGCCCAGAAATCCCCTATTTTCGGCAGTTATCGACAATTTATAGCGCCGTGAACGCTTACGTTCGTCTGTGCCACATATTGTGGGAAACGAACCATGACGTATGTGGAGAGCCCCTGCGAGGTGTTAAAGGATCTAATCAGAATATGAATAGGAGCCTGGCCAGAAACGTCTGGCCAGGCTGGAATTTCCTCACTCGCTATTGGATGAAACCACTACTTTTAAACAAGAAAAATCTCGCGTGATTGGTTCACAGGTCTGTCACGGATTAGGCTATTGGTCAACCTGGGCCATCATTATTATAATAATAGAATTTTATATATATATATATTTATTTATTTATGTATTATATTTTTATTTATTTATACATATATATATTTATTTCATATATGCTGTGTTGTATATTCATGTCATGATTATCATAGTTAAAATGATTTGCCAGGAACGTGCTGTTTATTCAAAGATAGAGCTTTATTGACACAAAACACAGACAGAAAAAACTGCGTTACAAAGCATCGGAGACACACAGCACGCACAACAAATATCCCTCGGCCACGAAGCAGCACCGTCCACATCTAACCCGCGGCCGGCTCGGAGCTGGAGGTAACCGGCAGCATTCGGTCCATGTAGCAGACGTCTGTGGTGCGTTGTCCTGTAGGTCTATGTAGCGCACTTCCAAACGTCACCTCACCCACAGCCAGCACACTCTGTCTCGCTTCCAGCAGCTGTAAAATCAATCAATAAAGACAGTCAGTACTGCGCAATGCACTGCTTATGGACACAACACAATTATGAATGCACCTGAAAAATATTCACATTAACCAAACGGATCTAGTCTTACCCTCTTTCTTCTGGAGCGACTCCGAGCTGAACTCTTCACAGCTTCTGCCCGATGCCACATCTGGTTGTTTCTAGCTGAAGCTCCTGCTGCTGTCTCCTAATATGTCTTACAGGCAGCTGGAAAACAATTAAATGAGAGGGGCATGAATAAAAAAACATAAGTTACAGTAAAATTAAACAAGGAAAGATGAAAAAGTAAAAATTACTTACACACAATGGCGTCATTATCAGCGTCATGTAAATCTGGACTGGCAGACAGCTCCGAGCAAATATAGGTCACAGCCTTCGTTATGAGGAGAGGTTAGTCTGTAAAAAACAACTATGGTTAAGATCGGTATCTATTAACGTTTCTATGTCCTTATACAGAAGAATTAATGAAATTCATTCAATGAAAGCATATTCTTTAAATCTTACCCTTGCTCCGGTTCAGAGCGCTGCTACAGTTTGTCTCAGAGTTGTGAAGACGGCGACTGCTTCCTGTAAATTACGAGATAAAAAAAATACTTTTATAAAACAACATCACCAGCTCAGCTCTGTAATGAATGGCGCGAAAGCAGCCACAGCTCTGTGCTGCTCGCGTTTTAAACTTGGTGGGGTTTAAAGCATTACTGCCAAGTCTAAGTAGCCTGTTTAACATCCAAACACAGTCACTGTACGATCAAGAGTTAATAAACAGTACAGACTAGCTCGCCGTTTCATTAATAATCATATACTTACGTTGTCTTCTTCTTTTCTGTGAGCGCATCTTTGGAGCCCGGAGGTGATATGGAGGAGAGAAAAAACGCTCCAAACGTCTCGAACAACTCCTGTGTGTTTCCAAGTGAAGTTTGACAGAGTGTACCGACAACTCTTTTACCAGTTGGCCTGAAATATTCCCATATTTCGGAAGTTTTTGCTCAACTCTCAGACTCATCTCCCATGTCCCTACCGATTTTTTCAAATGGAAGCAGTGAGGGCGGGGCAGAGTGATAGAGAGAGACCGTGGAGCAGATTAACCAGCAGGGCGCAACAACAGCGCACACACTGGTGTGGAGGTGAATTACAGTGAGATTTAATGGATTACTGGGAAATGTTAACAAAGCCACAATTGAAGTCTGGATTATGAGGCCATTTCA
>NC_053124.1:35509463-35511963 GCF_010015445.1 Perca fluviatilis
TGATATTTGATATTGTATTGTCATTATTTTTATTATTACTATTTTGCTTTATATTGGCTTAGCAACTTTAAAAACAGTTTACTGTTAATTTTAGCTATTGTAAGATTCATATTTTGTCGCTTTGGACACAAGTGTCTGCTAAATACAATAACCATAACTATGACCCTTCCCAAAAGCTACAATAAAGCTGAGAGTAGTATATGCCCTGGAAAAGAGCACCCGATACAAGAGAAGCTAATTAAGCTATTCAAGGAACACTGATGCTTATATCATCACTGATTTTATAGATCCACAGACTCTTCAGCTAGCCAACAGGCTAACCGCTAGCATTTTCAATGTAAGCTTAAGCTGTTAGGTTACCTAGCCACTAACTTTAATGTTACAGCCAAACTGCTTGTTGTCGTTATGACGTGACACACTTGCGCGCACGAACACACACACACACACACACACACACACACACACACACACACACACACACACACACACACACACACACACACACACACACACACACACAGCCTCCCTCCCTTCCTGAGAGTCTGTGTTAATTTGCCTACTCCTTACCACATCGTCATCTACTCTCTCTTCCATCTTTTCCTCACTCGCCTCCTCCTCGCCTTCTTCCCTGACATCCGCCTGCTGTAGATTCTTAATCTTTTTCTCCTCTAATTTCTCTGCACCTCCCTTGCACTTGGTGGTCGTTTGTCCATTATAACGTGAATGCTAAACTTCCAGCATCACTATTACAGCTCGTGTCTCAGGGCCGGGAGGCGTGGCCATAGTGGGATTCATGAAATGTGGCCCGGGTGGGGAAGGGGGTTCCTGGATTTCATTGGGTCAGGCCAGTGCCAATAAAGAAAATTAACCAATGGGCCGCTGTGAGTTCTTTATGGGCCCCGGGGCCAAAATAAAAAAGGCCTATTTATATGCGATTCGCCCCAAAGTCCGTCGGCCCACCGGAAAATGCCCGGTATGCCCAAATGGCCAGTCCAGCCCTGTCATACATACAGTACAGTATATGTTATTTATACATATATGTCATACATACAGTACAGTATATGTTATTTATACATATGTCATATATACAGTACCTACAGTATATGCTATTTAAATATATATGTCATACATACAGTACAGTATATGTTATGTATACATATGTCATATATACAGTACAGTATGTTATTTAAATATATATGTCATACATACAGTACAGTATATGTTATTTATACATATGTCATATATACAGTACCTACAGTATATATTATTTAAATATATATGTCATACATACAGTACAGTATATGTTATGTATACATATGTCATATATACAGTACAGTATGTTATTTAAATATATATGTCATACATACAGTACAGTATAGTTATTTATACATATGTCATACATACAGTACAGTATATGTTATTTATACATATGTCATATATACAGTACATTATATGTTATTTATACATATGTCATATATACAGTACAGTATATGTTATTTATACATATGTCATATATACAGTTACATTATATGTTATTTATACATATGTCATACATACAGTACATTATATGTTATTTATACATATGTCATACATACAGTACAGTATATGTTATTTATACATATGTCATATATACAGTACAGTATATGTTATTAATACATATGTCATACATACAGTACAGTATATGTTATTTATACATATATGTCATACATACAGTACAGTATATGTTATTTATACATATATGTCATACATACAGTACAGTATGTTATTTATACATATGTCATATATACAGTACAGTATATTATATATATATATATATATATATATATATATATATATATATATGTCATATAT
Organism: Perca fluviatilis; assembly: GCF_010015445.1. Lineage (NCBI taxonomy): Eukaryota > Metazoa > Chordata > Actinopteri > Perciformes > Percidae > Perca > Perca fluviatilis. The sequence continues at coordinate 35,511,315 of NC_053124.1, forward strand.
ACAGTACAGTACTTCTAACATTTAATTTTGTCTTTTCAGGGCTTCTGTACATTTTAAAATCTGCTGCGGGAACAGATCACTGGTCCGTCGGGACGTAAACAAGACCGAACTGAGAAAGCACATTTTTGGATAAAACTCTGTTGCAACTCAGATATTTAACAAACTGTTCTAACTACGCGTGTTTCGGGGCACCGCCGGTACTTCCTGCCTGTCGCTCCGGTTGTTTTTAAGCGTGTCTGACTGCTGCCACGCTCTCTTTAAAGCTTTGTATTTAATTTGTCATGATGTCAAATTATCAATAAAAACAAAACCCAAAACTGGTGTCGACTCATTTGTTGGCTGCTGATTATTAAAGTGCTCATATTCTGCTCATTTTCAGGTTCATAATTGTATTTAGAGGTTATATCAGAATAGGTTTACATGGTTTAATTATCAACAAACACCATATTGTTGTTGTACTGCACATTGCTGCAGCTCCTCTTTCACCCTGTGTGTTGAGCTCTCTGTTTTAGCTACAGAGTGAGACATCTCAACTTCTGTAACATCTTTGTTGGGAGTTGCACATGCTCAGTACCTAGGTAGGGACTACTAGCCAGTCAGAAGCAGAGTATGAGGGTGCCCTGACAGTACCTAGGTAGGGACTACTAGC
>NC_053124.1:35526963-35540844 GCF_010015445.1 Perca fluviatilis
TCCCTACCACAGCCTGGTCAGACCTCCTGTTATCTCCTAGTGGGAGTGCATTTCCCTATCACAGCCTGGTCAGACCTCCTGTTATCTCCTAGTGGGAGTATATTTTTTTTTTAAATTATAAAAAAATTTTTTTTTTTTATTAAAGGGGGTTTTTTTCCCCCCCCACCGCCGGCCACGCCTCTGAGCATCCCCTCTCTCAGTCCGGGCGACCAAGAAGGGCAAGACGGGCGTTCCTTGAGAAGGAAGGGACCTCCGTGACCCTGGGAGGACGGGCTAACAGACCGTAAGTACTAAAAAAAAGTCATTGGTTTTAAAGATCCCCTCGGGACAGTGCTTGTCATATACAGGGGGATAAGAGCTGTGTTTTTGGGGACGTCTGGTGTAGTGTGTATCTGACCTCTTGTCTCGGCCGGGTTCCCCTTATCCGGCGAGGGCTTCTCCTTAGACGGAGAGCGCGTGTGTGTCTCTATAAACTAAATTAATCAGGGAAGCGTCAAAAGCAAATCCTTTTTAGTATAGGTCAAAACATCCGCCCGCTGACGGGCAACTGGCGTTCGTCTGTACGGCAAAAGAGGGCACTAGTAGGGCCGGGGTTTGCTGAGGGGAAGGCGATAAAAGGGGCTGGCTCGGCCAGCCACAGCGGACGCGACGTCAGCGTAACTGCCACACCGGGTCGACAGTATCTGTGGGACAGGAAGATGTCTGTTAAATAGCGGTGTCTTAATAGTGTATATAAGGGTGTTTAAGTTGTATGTTAATATAGACAAGTCAAAGAAAATCTTTCAAGGTGGCAGAAATGCTTCAGGACATCGTATTTCTGAATATATCTGATATTTTTGGCATTTTATCTCATACATTTTGTCACGCCTATCGAGAAATAAATACTTTTAAATCCAAAACATCGTTCTTGTGACTTGACAAATACCTCTGGTGACTTGTAAGACCTGTTGCAGATACTAGGCAGTAGCATACGCTAGGTTTTCAGGCTAACCTGTGTGGGAGCCTCGTTACAAAGCTAAAGGGTTGTTTGGTGGGCATTTAAATATTCATTAAGTATGGCAAACAAAACGTCAACAACTGGAAAACTTGCTTGCAAATTCTAATATTGATTTTTTTTGGACTGACAGTGACTTGGTTAACTCGTTCTCCCCCGGAGGCCCTTATTGCCATGCCAGGATATGATGTTTATAGGAAAGACAGAGACCATGGGAGTAGAGGGGGAGTTTTATTATATGTGAAAAGAACTATTAACCCTTGTAAGGTGTTCATACTTTTTGTTCCACAGCCAATGTTCCTGGGTCTGGTGGACCCACCACATTATTAGGCTTTTAAATCAATACAGCCATAACAATTTATGTAAAAAATATTACAATAGATGTTTACTTTAGCTCAATTACCAATGATACATACATCATTTATTGGTCATATTTGCCATTTACCTCCTTTGAGATCACATTTGTTATTATGTGATCATTTTCGTTTTTGCCATTAAAAGAAATAAATGATTATACATTGTAGTTCTGTTAATGATCATGGTGCTGCAGCCTCAGAATGGGATTAGTATAGCCTATGTTTCCATCGCGCTTTTATCCAAATTAAGTGATATTGAATGAAAAATGCCTTATGGAAACAGTAAAATCCAACTGAATTTCATGAATATCGACTCAAATGAAATACTTTCGGTCTCATCGGATTTTCTCTTGATTGATATATGGCTTATGCGATAAACGCTGATGGAAACGTTATTTGCCGAATAAATAATGAATTGCGATTAAGTTTTAGGTCATTTTATGGTTGCAACCCGCCATAAAACGAAGAAGAAGTTACAGTTAATTTCCGCCCAGTATTTCCGCTCTGTTTGCAAAACAAAAACAGATGTAAGCGGAGAAACGAGGAGACGAGATACTTTTTAAATTTAATTTACCAGAAAAATATAACAGCTATTTTAGATAGCAAAAATCTAAGAAACGCCATCATTCATCAGGAGCTCGCAAGGAAATGACCAACAGTTACGACAGGGACATTAGACGCTTAACTTGAAAAAGCTTAACGTGGTTTAATGTGTCTAAACAACGATCAATCATCACCAGATGTATCATGGTCATATCTTGTCATGAACACTTAAGCCTGTCAAAAAAACTAAATCGAAATCCAACGATTATAGAAGTTATCTCACGTTAATATTTTCTTCATCAGTGGCCGTATTAATATTATTAATATGGCGAGGAAAAAGCTTAACGTGGTTTAATGTACCTAAACAATGATCAATCATCACCAAATTTCTCTCTCATATTACCCATCATAACCACGGAAAACTGTCAAATAATCTAACCCAAAGTCCAATTATTATGGACGTTATCTGACATAACGCGTTTCTGCTTCAGGGCAGCGGAGCAGCTGGGGGTTGACTCTCCACGGTTCTCATTGGCTTTATAAGTCCTATTCGTAAAAGCTTAACATGGTTTAATGTATCTAAACAACGATCAATCATCACCAAAACATCCTCTTCTATATTGCTCATCATAACCACTTAAAACGGTCAAATCTAACCCAATGTCCAAATATTATGGACGTTATCTGACACATTAACGTGAGATAACTTATAATCGTTGGATTTCGATTTAATTTTATTGACAGACTTAAGTGTTCATGACAAGATATGATCATGATACTGGTGATGACTGATCGTTTAGATATTTAAACCATGTTAAGCTTTTTCACGTTAAGCGTTTTAAAATGTCCCCTTACGACAAGCCGTGGGACGTCCCGCGGAGTAAATGGAAGGCGCTCAAACAGCGATACACGGCTCAAAGAAGAGAGTTGTCTCTCAGTGGTGCCGGAGGGGAAATATAAGGCAATTTCCACCTTTTTGATGAGCTGGATCATATCCTCAGCCAAAGGTCCATCGGAGCTTAGGCTATAGCTTGGCTTCTAATATTAACAACTACTTTTGTCTAGCAAAACTTTGTTCGCAAAAGTTCGCTTGAATCTTGTGCGATTCAGTTCAGAAATGAATGGAAACACCATAAAATGTCTCAAATCAATTCGATATACCAATTTAATCGCAAAACAGCATGTGACGTCATCACGCAGAGGTTTTTATTCGCTTTAAAGCTGTTGGATGGAAACAAACTTTCACCAGCTTTATTCGCATGAGTTTTTTTTACCGAACTTCAGATAATTCGATTGACAAGTGGATGGAAACTTAGCTATAGTTTACTTTTTCGCCCGCAGGATTGCACCTAAATGAAAAATTCCAGTTTTCACCAGTAATATTATAAGTTAACTGTGATTAAATATGAAATTAATACACTGTTAATGCGTACGCATTCACTCGAGCAGCAATTTTCTCCCACACCAATTCTCTCTCTTTAGCAGCAGCAGCCGCTGTCTTCCTTTTTTAATGAAATGCATTTTCAAACTCGCTGTTTGTGCGCACAAGTATTTCTACAACCCGTTTGTTTGTGGTTGTTACCATGGTGAATCGTAGAATCATGGCTCCATTCATGCTGCCTTTTTATAGTGGTGGTGCACGTGCGTAACCCTGAGTGAACCTACTCCGAGTTGATTGAACCAACTCAAATCAGCTGTTCTGGAACCGAAAACTCAGTTTCCATCTCAGGGTAAATCAACTCAGACATCAGGGTTAGACTCAGAGTTTGTTAAACCTCCTTCCTGGAACGGACCCCTGGTGTTATAATACATAATAGATTGTATGATGGTTTTTTTGGCGGTTCATGCATTCATCACGTGCCGGCTAGATTATTGCAATTCACTTTACTGTGGTATATCTAGTTTCCAAATTGCCCGTCTTCAGTTAGTCCAAAATGCTGGGGCCAGACTTATCTTTAACTGTCGCAAATATGACCATATCTCCTCCATTCTCAAATCTCTGCACTGGCTGCCCGTTCGACAGAGAATAGATTTCAAAATCCTTCTCTTTGTCTTCAAAATCTATACATAACTTAGCTCCCGTCTACCTATCCGAACTTATTCATCCGTACACCCCGCCCAGAAGCCTAAGATCACACGACCAGGTTCTGCTGGTAGCCCCTCGTGCCAGACTACAGCAGAGAGGGGAGCGCAGGACCTCGTCTGTGGAACTCCCTGCCTTTAGAGATTAGAACAGCCCCCAACCTTCCTATCTTCAAGTCGTTGGTAAAAACCTATTTATTCTCATTAGCGTATTGATTTCCTCTTTAGGGTGGTCCTTCTTTTGTATACTTGAGTCAGTGTTTTAAGGTTGCTCTTAGCTTTGTTGTTTTTATTCCGTGTTTTATGCTTTGTCTTGCTGGTTTTATGTTTTTACATGCCTGCTCTGTAAAGCACTTTGGTCTGTCTAGCGGCTGTTTAAATGTGCTATATAAATAAATGAACTTGAACTTGAACTTGAACTTTTTTGAGTTATTATTACATAATATGTTTTTCTGACTTTTTTATTCTTGCCCCGACAAATAACCCATGTTACAAAAAAGACTAAAACTAGTAAAAACTAAGTATTTTCAAAAGTAAATAAACTAGCAAACCCGCCTTTAAAAACAAATTAAAACTAAACTGAATTTGAAAAGAAAAAGTCAAAACGACATAAAAATAAAACCTAATGAAAAATGCCTAACTATAATAACCTTGGTTGTTACTCAAAAAAGGTTTTTCAGGGTTGGCAGGTCTGGATTTAGAGTGAGCCCCGGATGTTTACCACACGTCTGGCTACGCCCCTAGGACATGAAGTACTCTGTCAGTACTTTACACCCACTGTACCTGATCACTCCATCATTAATTAAGTTAATTACAGGACAACTCAGTCATTTAGTAAACTGGGGAGCCGTCTCCAAACCCTCTGATTCTAAGAAGAGTTTACCTCCTAAAAGCTGAAGTCAGCAGAGTTTTTAAATGAGAAATGAGCTCTGTTGTAAACAAGTGTTGCTGCGTTCCTTATACCATACTTTTTCTTTGGGAAATAAAACTCTGAGATAACATCGCAGCTTGAACTTTGTGCCTCTTGCTCAGATATGCTGCACAGAGGATTGTGGGTCAGAAAAGCACGCTGGCTCGTATACTGCAAAATGCAACCGGGTGCATCAGGACACATTTTTGGCATTCTGCATTTGACATTATATGTATTGGGATATACTATATCTTTCCCTGTCATACTAATGGTAGTATGGGCATTGAAACACAGCCAGTCTCTCTCTCAAAGCGCTCCTCTTCCAGGAATGAACAAAGCTTGATAACCCCTCCCTCCTCTTTCTCTCAAACACAGCCAGCTCCACTCTGTGATCATATTTCCTTGTTCCCTCCCTTTCAGAGCAACAGTTTGCAGATGGGTGGAACCAACATGCTGGGGGAAGTACAACAGCGTATCACATCCTGTTATTACATCAGAGCTCAGACAAGTTTCATTTCTCAGGAAGTGAGACACAAGACAGTCAGACAGTCGTTGTCACTGAGCGAGAGGTGAAATGGCGCAGAAAGGAGTTCAGCTGGACCGGGAAACCTTCTCTTGTTCCATCTGTCTGGATCTACTGAAGGATCCGGTGACTATTCCCTGTGGACACAGCTACTGCATGAACTGTATTAAAGGCTTCTGGGATGAAGGGGATGAGAAGGAAATGTACAGCTGCCCTCAGTGCAGGCAGAGCTTCACACCGAGGCCTGTACTGGTGAAAAGCACCATGTTGGCAGATTTAGTGGAGGAGCTGAAGAAGACTGGACTCCAAGCTGCTCCTGCTGATCACTGCTATGCTGGAGCTGAAGATGTGGCCTGTGATGTCTGCACCGGGAGAAAACTCAAAGCCATCAAGTCCTGCCTGCGTTGTCTGGCTTCTTATTGTGAGAAACACCTTCAGCCTCATTTTGAATCTCCTGCTTTCGAGAAACACAAGCTGGTGGAGCCGTCCAAGAAGCTCCAGGAGAACGTCTGCTCTCGTCATGATGAGGTAATGAAGATTTTCTGCCGTACTGATCAGCAGCTTATCTGTTATCTCTGCTTAATGGACGAACATAAAGGCCACGACACAGTCTCAGCTGCAGCAGAAAGGACTGAGAGGCAGAAAAAGCTCGAGGGAGTCGACAGACCATCCAGCAGAGAATCCAGGACAGAGAGAAAGATGTGAAGCTGCTTCAACAGCAGGCGGAGGCCATCGATCGCGCCGCCGATAAAGCAGTGGAGGACAGCGAGAAGATCTTCACCGAGCTGATCCGTCTCCTGGAGAAAAGAAGCTCTGATGTGAAGCAGCAGGTCAGATCCCAGCAGAAAAGGGAAGAGAGTCGAGTCAGAGAGCTTCAGGAGAAGCTGGAGCAGGAGATCACTGAGCTGAAGAGGGAAGACGCTGAGCTGAAGAAGCTCTCACACACAGAGGATCACAGCCAGTTTCTACACAACTTACCCCTCCACCACTCAGCCAATCGCATCCCCCCCCCCAGCATCCATATCCGTTCCTCTGAGCTGCTTTGAGGACGTGACAGCGGCCGTGTCAGAAGTCAGAGATAAACTACAGGACGTCCTGAGAGAGGATGGACAAACGTCTCACTGACAGGGACTGAAGTGGACGTTTTACTGCCACAACCAGAGCCCAAGACCAGAGCTGGATTCTTAAAATATTCACGTGACATCACACTGGATCCAAACACAGCGTAAACACACCTGTTATTATCTGAGGGGAACAGGAAAGCAACATACATGAGGCAACAACAGTCTTATTCTAGTCACCCAGACAGATTCACTAACAGGTTTCAGGTCCTGAGTAGGGAGAGTCTGACTGGACGTTGTTACTGGGAGGTGGAGAGGAGAGGAGGAGTTTATGTAGCAGTCGCATACAAGAATATCAGCAGAGCAGGGGGGTCGGAGGAATGTTTATTTGGACAAAATGACAAATCTTGGGCGTTATATTGTATCAACAACAAATATACATTTTGGTCCAACAAAGTCCAAACTCCCGTCTCAGGTCCTGAGTCCTCCAGAGTAGGAGTGTACCTGGATCACAGTGCAGGTATTCTGTCCTTCTACAGACCACATTCACTCAGCCCCTCTATGCTGGACTTTGGGTTTATTGTTGGTCTGATGGAGACTCTGCTGAGTTGTGTAAACTGAAATAGACAGAAGTCATTTAAGGGTTAAATTCTGTCATTCTGAGTCATTTATTTATTTTAAAAAAGGAAAACTTCTCTAAATTGCAGCTTGTTAAATGAGAATATTTTCTGGTTCCTTCACTCCTCGAGGCTTTTTTCTGCATTTTGATGCTTTTTTAATTTTTTGACTCATTCAAGACTTTTGTTGATGCTTTTTGATACATTTTCAATGTTTTTTTACGGTGGTTTTTATTGAAAGCTTTTTGACGCTCGCTACAACACACACACGGAGACACACACACACACACACACACATGGACACACAAACACACACACACTCTCTCACACACACACACGTACACAAACACGGACACACACTGACACACACACACACAAACACACACACATACACACACAATGACACACACACACACAAACACACTCTCTCACACACACACACACACACACACACACACACGTGGACACACACGTACACACACACACACATGCACACACACCGAGACAAACACACACATGGACACACATGTTCACACACTGACACACACACAATGACACAAACACACACTCTCACAAACACACACACACAGGTGGACACACATGTACACACACACTGACACACACATACAAACTCACACACACACACACACACACACACACACACACACACACACACACACACACACACACTCTGCTGAGTTGTGTAAACTGAAATAGTCAGAAGTCATTTCAGGTTAAATTCTGTGTTTTAACTCTTAAATAATATAATAATTATTTAGTCTCCATGTTTGTAGCTGAGAGATGATTGTTGTCTTTTTTCATTTGTTTACACGTTTTTGTTGCTTTTTCTTACTTTTTTGCTTTTATAAAAACATGTCACTTTCTTCGATATCTATCTGCTTTTCTAAACGTTTTTGTACATTTCTTTGACGTCTTTGTTTGCATGTATTGACGTTTTAGAAGTGATGAGATGATTTCTGTGTGTTGATGAAAACCATTCGGGGAGCCCCAGAAGCTCTCAATGTGCTCAGTTGAGATCTGTTATTTTACCTTTGATTGTTGAAACAAGGACGATATGTTAAAAAAGATCTTTACCGAGATGATCTGGAGATATTAGCTGTTTGTTATTCATGTATTTCTCCACGTTATGTATCTGCGGGACAGGAAGATGTCTGTTAAATAGCGGTGTCTTAATAGTGTATATAAGGGTGTTTAAGTTGTATGTTAATATAGACAAGTCGAAGAAAATCTTTCAAGGTGGCAGAAATGCTTCAGGACATCGTATTTCTGAATATATCTGATATGTTTGGCATTTTATCTCATACATTTTGTCACGCCTATCGAGAAATAAATACTTTTAAATCCAAAAACATTGTTATTGTGACTTGATAATCCCTCTGGAGTGACTTGTAAGACCTGTTGCAGATACTAGGCAGTAGCATACGCAAAGGTTTTCAGGCTCCAACTGTGTGGGACCCTCGTTACAAAGCTAAAGGGTTGTTTGGTGGCCATTTAAATATTCATTAAGTATGGCAACCAAACGTGAACAACTGGAAAACTTGCTTGTAAATTCTAATATAGATTTTATTTATTTACTTTTAGTGTGTATAGAGCCAGCATATTTCCACCAGACTCCATGTAAATAATCAGGACTTTTAGCGTGTATAGAGCCAGCATATCTCCACCAGACTCCATGTAAATAATCAGGACTTTTAGTGTGTATAGAGCCAGCATATCTCCACCAGACTCCATGTAAATAATCAGGACTTTTAGTGTGTATAGAGCAAGCATATCTCCACCAGACTCCATGTAAATAATCAGGACTTTTAGCGTGTATAGAGCCAGCATATCTCCACCAGACTCCATGTAAATAATCAGGACTTTTAGCGTGTATAGAGCAAGCATATCTCCACCAGACTCCATGTAAATAATCAGGACTTTTAGCATGTATAGAGCCAGCATATCTCCACCAGACTCCATGTAAATAATCAGGACTTTTAGTGTGTATAGAGCCAGCATATTTCCACCAGACTCCATGTAAATAATCAGGACTTTTAGCGTGTATAGAGCCAGCATATCTCCACCAGACTCCATGTAAATAATCAGGACTTTTGATAGTTTTTATTAAGTTTGTGTCGACTTTGAATGAAGTGTGTTTCACGTTGATTAAAGTCCTGATTATTTACATGGAGTCTGGTGAAAGTGCTGGCTCTACCAAAATCCTGATTTCAATGGAGTCTAGTGGAGTTTGGTGATGGTGGTTTCGGGGGCGTGTTTGATGTTAAACTAAAAGGATTTTTTTTTTTTAAATAAGGTTTCTTTTTGTAGGGGTTCCTTCCCTTATGTTGTTACACACTTAGAATAATAATCTGAGTCTGTCAGAACGTTTAGTGGACGCTGAAAGGGTCCAGATTGAAACCCAGCGGAAGGTCCCCTTTAATATCTGGTGTTTTCAGAGTCCAGAGGTGGTGGCTTCTGTGGGGAAACTGAGCTACAACCAGCTGGTGGAGAAAAATCATCGACTACAAACACTCAGCAGACAGCAGCCGAGTCAGTGAAGGTAACACACACACACAAAACACGCACACACACACACACACACACACACACACACACACACACACACACACACACTACATAGACACAGACAGACAGACGCGCAAACACACAATGAAATCTATATACTTTATTTCCAACTGTGTGTGTGTGTATGTGTGTATGTGTCCTGTGTGTTCTGTGTGAGTGTGTGTGTGTGTCTGTCTCTGTGTGTCTGTGTGAGTGTGTGTCTGTGTCTCCTGAATGTGTGTTTCTTTGTGTTTTTTTGTGTGTGTGTGTGTGTGTTTATATACATATCTCTGTGTGTGTGTTTTGTGTGTGTGTGTGTGTGTGTGTGTGTGTGTGTGTGTGTGTGTGTGTGTCTGTGTGTTTTTGTGTGTTGTCTCCGTTCTGAGTCCACAGCGACCCAGCTCTCCTATCACGGTCTGTGTGAACTCAACACGACGGCCAAGGAGGGAGAGATCTCTGTGTTCTTCAGAAACAACCACTTCAGTACCATGATCAAACACAAGGTGGAGACACACACACACACACACACACAGATATATATATATACACACACACACACACACACACACACACACATACACACACACACACACACACACACAGAGAGACACACACACACACACACACACACACAGATATATATATATACACACACACACACACACACACACACACACACACACACACACACACGACACTGGAGACACAGACCACATATTTTAAATTTATTTTGATTTTTTTTTGTAATCATTTCCATTTTTTTGTAATTTATTTTAAGTGTGTTTTAAATAATTTAATTTCTTTGTTAATAAAGTTGTATCCTCTCTCTCCTAGGCCCCCCTGTCCTGTTGTTAATAAAGTTTTATCCTGTCTCCCAGGGCCACCTGTACCTGTCCCTGTTGTTAATAAAGTTTTATCCTGTCTCTCAGGGCCACCTGTACCTGTCCCTGTTGTTAATAAAGTTGTATCCTGTCTCCCAGGTTCACCTGTACCTGTTGTTAATAAAGTCCTGTTGTTAATAAAGTTGTATCCTGTCTCTCAGGGCCACCTGTACCTGTTGTTAATAAAGTCCTGTTGTTAATAAAGTTGTGTGTGTTCCAGGACCACCTGTACCTGTTGTTAATAAAGTCCTGTTGTTAATAAAGTTGTATCCTGTCTCTCAGGGCCACCTGTACCTGTTGTTAATAAAGTCCTGTTGTTGATAAAGTTGTGTGTGTTCCAGGGCCACCTGTACCTGCTGGTGACCGACCAGGGCTTCCTGCAGGAGGACAGTCTGGTCTGGGAGTCTCTTCACAACGTCGAGGGAGACGGAACTTCTGCGACCCGACTTCAGGCTGTGTCATCCTCCGCAGAGAGCGCCACAACGCCGGCCACTGGCCCCAGCCCCGGTGACCAGCAGCAGAGACAGATCGACCAGGTGAGACAGGTCGACCAGGTGAGACAGGTCGACCAGGTGAGACAGGTCGACCAGGTGAGACAGGTCGACCAGGTGAGACACGGACTAATTAATGGAAACACGTTGCATTTATTGGACTTAAAAACTATGGTTAAAAGTGTGGACCCTACACACCAGACTCCATGTAAATAATCAGGACTTTTAGTGTGTATAGAGCCAGCATATCTCCACCAGACTCCATGTAAATAATCAGGACTTTTAGTGTGTATAGAGCCAGCATAACTCCACCAGACTCCATGTAAATAATCAGGACTTTTAGCGTGTATAGAGCCAGCATATCTCCACCAGACTCCATGTAAATAATCAGGACTTTTAGCGTGTATAGAGCCAGCATATCTCCACCAGACTCCATGTAAATAATCAGGACTTTTAGCGTGTATAGAGCCAGCATATCTCCACCAGACTCCATGTAAATAATCAGGACTTTTAGCGTGTATAGAGCCAGCATATCTCCACCAGACTCCATGTAAATAATCAGGACTTTTAGCGTGTATAGAGCCAGCATATCTCCACCAGACTCCATGTAAATAATCATGAGCATAGTGTGACAGTCTGTTGGTTGTCTGTAATGCACAGTGGAAAAAGAAAAGTAACTATTACTTAATTCTGAGGAATTGGGTTGGGTGCACATGCCATCGTAGCTCTCCACACTCCTATTTCTGAAAGAAAGAAAAAGAGTCATCAATTTCCATTTGAGCCCCTCATAGTTAAATCTATATGCACACTAGCATGTAACTGTACTTCATTAATTATCTATGAGAATACAGATGAATTAACAACAGTGTATTGTTCTTTAGTGTAACTTTAAGTCAGTTAAATGATCTTATTTCTGCTAACGTTAGCTCTTAAAGCATGTAAAGGCAGTAGCAAGACTTTATCGGTGCTTTATGGTTATTACAGTTAGCCAAACGTTCTAATAAACTTGGTTAAACATTTGCTAATAGTTAGCGTTAGATAATGATAAGCATTGACAATCACCGTTTCGTAGCTAAACTTCAATTTGCAGAAAATTAACGTTAGCATGTTTTACCATAAGTGGCTAGCTAACGTTAGACAATTTACATGGTAACATCAGATACATTTACTTTACAATGTGACTCCTCTTATATGACTATGGGACAAAGATATATTTAAAACATAGCAAAGCTAAATCTTACCTTGAATTATGTATGCTAGCTTTCAGCAGAAGTTGCATCCAGATTGCCAGTGAACGTGTGTAATGTAACGGAGGGTGTAAGCAGCGTGTGCTAACTAAAAAATAAATAAAAAATAAAGTCAGATAACACCCAACAGTCTACGGCTCCTCCCCACCTCCTTCTCGTCTAAAAACGTCACATCCGCAAACCATGCGCGCCCATAAACGCTATAAACTCGATGACGGATTTCAGATCTCCACAAACCAATGGGTGACGTGCACACATGCTCTGTCCATTTATATTAACAGTCTATGGTGTCTCTGTGTGTGTGTGTGTGTGTGTGTGTGTGTGTGTGTGTGTGTGTGTGTGTGTGTGTGTGTGTGTGTGTGTGTGTGTGTGTGTGTGTGTGTGTGTGTGTGTTGTGTGTGTGTGTGTGTCTGTGTGTGTGTGTGTGTGTGTGTGTGTGTGTGTCTGCAGGTCTGGTAGCAGAGCAGTTCCTAGAGTCCACAGCGACCCAGCTCTCCTATCACGGTCTGTGTGAACTCAACACGACGGCCAAGGAGGGAGAGATCTCTGTGTTCTTCAGAAACAACCACTTCAGTACCATGATCAAACACAAGGTGGAGACACACACACACACACACACACACACACACACACACACACACACACACACACCACACACACAACACACACACACAGTTTAAATGTAAAATCAGATTCAGTATGTGTGATGAACCTGCTGACAACAACACAACATTGTTTCATCACAATTCAAGAAGTCAGAGAAGTTTTAAGGTTCAGCCTCAAATCTCACATTCCCAAAATACTATTCACAACCCGAGAGCTGAAACTCTTCTCTCCCATGTTTCCCATGAGACCTGAATGCAGCATCAGTGTTACAGGTGTGTGACTCCTGTGAACAAACTGACACAGTGTGATGTATTACATCTATATTTAAAGGTCTCTTTACTGATGTTGTGTGAAGTTTGGACATGTCTTCCCAGACGCCAGAACTATCGGTAAGCAGGGTAAGCGTGCTTACGGGTCTCGGACTAATCAGGGCCCGTTTCCACTGAACGCTTTTCAGCATGAGGACAGTTGACATGTACCACGCCTCGACACCAACGTAAACAACAATGGAGGAGGAGATGGAATCCAGTCACTATTTAGAGTTTGTGCCGCCAAAGACGGCAGTATTAAGGTTGGTTGTACACACAGGAAACACTAACACAAACACTCTCTCTCTGTCTCTCTCTCTCTCTCTCACACACACATATAATTGGTGTGGAAATAAAAAAAATAGAAAGAAACCCAAAAAATAAATAATCAAATACACTGGATCATAAAAAATTTAAAGTTGTATGTTGAGTATGAAAACTCTTTGTTCATTACATTTTACTCATAATTGTGTAAACGATGTGTTGTAATTCATTGTTGCAGAACTGTATATAGTCTTCGTTTGTTATCGGATTAAAACCATTGATCTGAAGCCCAATGCTGATGCTGTCAGTGTAAATTGTTTTCTAATCAGCAATAAATATAAATACCCTGATCAACCCATATCAATTGCATGCTTAAAATAACATACTGGTCAAAGCCCCGCCCATTTCAAGACAACCCGACCCACTTCCGTGT